>NC_143481.1:63070308-63370308 GCF_027475165.1 Benincasa hispida | reverse complement strand
ACTAAGCAATACACTAACTACACTAACTAAAAGAGGGAAAAAAAATATAAAAGGGATAAAATAGTATAGCAAGTATCCATGTGTGACAAAAATTAAAAAATAATTGATAATCAATTTTGATAACATATTATTTAAATTGATTTTAATATGCTTGCAGATTGATGTTTGATAGCGCAATTTTGTACTTGAAATTTTAATGTGTTTGTTCATATTAATGCTAGTTAGTTGATGTACTTAGTTAATACGTTTGATACACCTATGTCATACTTCAAATATTTATTTATTGATACCTGATACACTTGTATTTTATATCTGATATATTTTTGATACACTTCAAATATCATGTTTATAAAATGAAACATGCATGTTTTACTTCTAAATAAGTCAGTGATTAAATGTATATAGTGCTAATATACTTTGAATGTTAATTAACTTATGTCTTAAGTATTTACTATTTGATATCTGATACACTCATACCTTATTTTTTGATGTATTGCTGATACATTTGAATATCCTATTTATAAAATGAAACATGTGGTTTACTTTAAAATAATTAATGTACTAGTTGGAAGTTGATTATTATTAGATATATTGTCGATACAATTGAAATTTTGATTGTTAATAGATATCTACTAATACACTCTTGTCTTACTTCAAGTAGTTCCACGTTCATGTCTTATACACTCATGTTATATAAAATGAAACATGCAAACTTTACTTCAAAATATGTTATTGATTGAATGTTGGTTGTTGTTAAATTTATTATCGATATACTTGACATGTCATTTGTTGTTTAAAACTTGATTTAAAACCAAACAATAGGTTAATTCGTCAAAACCTAAATTAGAGAAAAACAGCTAAACCAAACAATAAAACATTAAAATGAAACACAGATTTAATAAAAAAAAAATCAAAACTAAAAAAGAAATCAAACAAAAATAAAATAATATACATTGTGAAGATGAAAAATTGACATAAAATAAAATTGCAACAAAATACACACATGATGAATGTATCGGGGATCATGTTAAAGAGCGAAGAAAAATTGATGATTGAGAAAGAAGAAACAAGTTTAAAAACTGAAGATACGTACATGAGAGAAGATTCAAATGTTGACATTTAGGTGTATTAATTAATTTTTTTTAATGAGTACACAGGTGTATCAATTAAATGATACACCTAAAATGATGTATTGGTACATAACTGTTGCTAAGAACAGCTAAAAGTTGGAGAAAAGATAGGAATAAATTAATTGATATTTAGGTGTATCAATTAATTTTTTTAATGAGTACATAGGTGTATCAATTAATTGATACACCTAAAATGATGTATCGGTACATAACTGTTGCTATCAAAAGCTAAAATTTGGAGAAAAGATAGGAATAAAAACAAAAGGTAAAATTGTCACTATATTAAATGGAAATTAAAAGTTGGGCTTTTTTGCCATATCTACAATTTAAGAAAACTGTGTGACACATTTGCCTTTTTACATTCTTATTTTGTCACCCATTAAAATTTCCCTATTAAATATACAAATTAATTCCTAAAAAATAAAAATTAGCATTAATGAATTTTTACAATAGATATTAGCTCCAATGATATTTGCTCACACAAGATTTTGAGAGAAATTTAATTCGTGAAATTTGAACTTTATATTCGTATTAATTTAAGTATAGTGAATATAATCTCTAATATATAATCCTTTGAAGCTTTATCTCGATAAATAAACTTTAATTTTTAAGCTTGTTGATCTTCTTGGATGAACAGTTTTTGGCTTGATGATCTTCTTGGAAGGATCGGCCTTTGAGCTTGTTGATATACGTGGATGATCGACCTTTGGGCTTATTGATCTTCTTGCATCAACCTATGGGACTTCAATCTTCTAGTTTTAGGCTTGGGAGCTTGAGGGCTTCAGTCTTAAGGATCTGAGAGTTTCATGATTTTGGTTTTTAGAACTTGAGAAGAGTTATATTCTTTAAATCTTCAAAACTTGAGAGGAGTTATATTATTCAAGTCTTCAAAGCTTCAGTCTCTGGGACTTCAAATCTTCAGAGAACTTTGGCCTTCAGTTCTTCTAAGCTCGGGAAGTTGTAAACTTGAGATTGATCAAAGCTTTAGTCTTCTAGAATTTAAGGAAGTTTTATTCTTCCAAGTCTTCAACTTTAGAAGGTTGTAATCTTGTAACCTTTAGAGCCTCAAATCTTAAGAGATTCTAACCTTCAGAGCCTCCTATCTTCAGAGCTTCAAACCTCCCAAATGAAGAATCGAGACCTCTAAATAAAGGTTTCTTATGGGTCCTCTGTGGGTTTGGACCTAGGAGTTGTTGGACCCAAATATTAGACTTGAGCCTAGTTGTTAATTTGGCCTAAATTTTGACCACGAGTTTGAATTGGGTTGGGCTCGAGCAACTTTAATTATTCAGTCGATCCAATTTATAATACCACAATGGATCCGGACTTTTGTTTAGATGATGTGGCAACTTGTAATTAGCTGAAATTTCTCATTCAACAATATCATTGATATATATATATATATATATATACTTTTTTTTAAGGATGATATTATTGTTGTATTATTAAACATTTATTTAAAGAAGAAAATATCGTATTATAATAAACATTAAAATGAGATTAAAAAGTTATTATGATCTTGTTTTTGAGTTAAACATGAAAAATAAATAATTTTTTATCAATTTCAAAACCTTTTAAATAATGCAAATATAGAGAATTAATAATTTATCAAGAGATATGGAAAATTTCTAACACTTTCAAAGTAACATACTCCATGTTCATACTATAAATCTACCTTCATAAATATTTATATACTCCACATCATGTCAGTAGATCTTGTCATAATTTTAAAAGCGTGTGTTGATATGATACACAATAAATGTGGATAGTATGGAAAATTTTATCATAATATATGATATTTTATCTATGAGACACGTCTAGAATAAAAGAGATAACATTTGGATAAAATAGTTCTATTACATCTATAACTTTATAATATATCACTAAAAGTAATTAAAAAAAATTAAAAGTAATATAATTTGGGAAAATTTGTACGGATGATCCAATTTTTGGGTCCAAAATGTCAAATGACCCATTTTTAAAAAATAATGTCAATTTGACCCTCTGCTGACATCATCATCATACCAAATTACATAAATTTCCCTTACTTCTTCGTCTTCTTATCTTTTTACTGAGAACCCACCAAAACTAAAAACTCTTCATTCAAAATTTCCAAGGCTAACGGCTTCGTATTGCTCATAAACTAAAAAAATCTTTCGAATCCATCATTTTGGCTTGCAAACGATTCTACTGCCGCCGACAAATCAAATTTGATCGGTAAATCTTTTAATCCGTGCTTGAAAATGTCTTACACTGATTGGTAATAGGGCTTTTGGGTCGTTCTGGGTTTAGAAATAGACTGATATGGTTTTTTTTTTTTTGGATGTGTTCTGTGGTTGAAGATGAGTAGAAAGAGTTTGTGAGCGAGATAAGTGAGAGTGAAATTGGTAGAGCGACACCGGAGAGAGCGAATGTGAACGAGATAAGTGAACCTATGGTTTTTTTCGTGAACTCATCATTTTACTTTACTAATTGAAGGGTTCCATGATGAATGAGGAGACGACCAGGTCACCCATCCCATCTCGAGATCCCGATACCAATAATGCGATTGCCTCTGACACTCCCATTCCCCATCTACAGCCCATACCACCACTTCACCTACTTCCACCCCCCTTTACAGCCCGATACCACTACGACATCACCAATTGACGTCAAACCTATAGAGGCCGACGTCCCACAAACAGAGCCCGACATGTATGCCTTACTCACCATGTCACATATAGAGGCTGACATGTTTGGCATCCCAGAGGCCAACACTTCTAGGATTGTTACGACCACATAAGAAGTTACACTGGTGAGTAATTTATTGATCAGTAATCTTTGTTTATATTTTTATATTTCTTGATGAGTAATGTTTTGTTACTTGTTTATGTAGGAATCTCAAAGAATTAGTCGTAAGAGAAAACCTGTTGATAAATATACACCCCCAGCTCAAGTAAAGAAGAAAAGTGTGGTTAAGCATCCTCTCCCAAGTGTAGCTACATCACTATCCAGAGTGATCGTCACATATAATGTAGCACATGATGTTCCACACAATATCCTTACAGAAATGATGGATTGGATCTCGGACGAAAATACGGACAAGGAGGTTCGAGAGAACTCCTTTAAACCACTCACCAAGCAATTCTTCAAGGAATTTATTACCCCGAATTCGTTGGTCGAGTGCGATGTAAGTTTCCTAGTCTTGACTTCTTTACATGTTAGATATCTTGTACTTTTACTGACATAGTAATTTTTCATGCAGACCATAAATACTCTATTTTATTTTATGAAAAAAAATTTTATACTCGACCCGACATGTGCATGCACAAGTTCACCATCTTGCCAATTGGTGTAACGATAAATTTTGATATTTCGTTTCTTAACTTCTCATTATATTTCATTTCTTAACTTCTCATTTTATTTGATAGAGTCACCTTAATGCTCTTGGCGGGGTATTTAAACGAATAAAGAATAAAAAACTTCTGGAGGTTGCCTTAGCATGGGAAGATGAAGACACGTATAAGGACTACGTCACAAGTAAATTCGATGTCAAATGAGCAGATGTGGATTTCGTTTATACAACGATGAATATCAGTAACCACTGAATGGTCCTTGCAATGGACATTAACAGAGGCCACATATTCGTGTTCGATTCACTTCTGTCATACACACCAATGACAAAGCTGGTGAATTGGCTAGAGCCATTGACGATCACAGTACCATCCCTACTTCACTACTGTGACGTAGATCGTTCAAAGTCGGACCTATCCACAGCCCGTTGGAAAATCTCGTGACCTATGAATGTCGACATACAACACGGGTCACTTGATTGTGGCATCTTCGCAATCAAATTACTAGAGCACCCGATGACTGGTGCTGATCCGTCCATAATCACTCAGGAGAAGATGAGTGAATATAGGATGCAGTTAGGGTGTCAACTATGGGCAAACACTCCATATTTTTTATGTGTATAGAACATGTATTTTTTATGTATGTAAAACAATTTTTTTTTATGTATAATGGGGCTACTGCTCTTTTCATTGTATAATTGAACATGTATTTTTTATGTAAGTTCAAAGTTCAAAGTTCAATATCAGAATTTTATCAGAACATGCATAATTGAGCTACTGCTCTTTTCATTGTATCAATGGTATGTAGAATATTATATGGTTCAAGGTTTAAAGTTCAAACATTGAGAGAGCGAGATTTTGAGAGAGAGTGAGATGTTGAGAGAGAGCGACATTGAGAGAGCAAGATGTTGAGAGAGAGCGAGATTTTGAGAAAGAGCGAGATTGATAGAGCGAGATGTTGAGAGAGCGCGAGATTGAGAGAGCGAGATTTTGAGAGAGAGCGAGATTGAGAGAGTATGAAGTTATTGTTTTTTGTTACAAGTATGAAGATTGAGAGAGTATGAAGTTATTGTTTTTTGTTACAAGTATGAATATTGAGAGAGTATGAAGTTATTGTTTTTTTTTTTATAAGTATGAAGATTGAGAGAGTATGAAGATTGCTATTATAGAAATACTCCAGCTTGTTATTGTTTTTTGTTTACAAGATGAAAGTATGAAGTATGAAGTGTTATAAGTATGAAGTATAAAAAAGTATGAAGTATGTTACAAATATGACGTATGAAAAACTGATCAATGATATTTATAACAAATGAAATGTTACAAGTTAGTTACAAACTAAACTAGATGAGGGGTATTTGTGTCATGGTCTCTGGCATTCAGCACGTTGTAGGTTGTAAGCGGTTCGGTACAATTTTGGTGGTTATGCCCATAATTCCTACACCGACCACATTTCATTTGTCTGCAAAATTCTCCTCTGGATGGTATTCTTCCCACTCTCCGTCACCCGACTTGTGGCACAAAATTCGGAGGAAGGATAATCTTTTCTACATATCCAGGAGGTCTTTTCCATTCAGATATGTGGCCAAGTGGATTTATAGGCTCCACATACGTAGTCATTAGAGAGTCTATTATATAAAATCGACTGCAAAGATTGTGGATGGGTATATTTCGTTCCTTGGCAGCAACAATTGCATGCGAACACGGGATACCAAGTGAGTCGAATTCCTTACATGTGCATTCCTTCGTGTGAAGATTGACAATACCGTCCAATCAATTATCTCGCACGTGTACCCAATAAGAATCAGTAGGCTCCACCCGATATCGTCTGCCCTTATCGACCTCACTTGCCAATCGAGTTTCATAGTAGTCAGAGTGCAATGTCGTTCGAGATGCCCAGTAATTCCTCCGTTTGTAGAACCACGATTGGAGCATTCCTCTAACATGTTCAATCAAGTATACTATGGGCAATAGTCGATACTCTTTAGTTAACGAATTGAAACACTCTATACTGTTGGATGTCATGTTATCATATCTTCATTCAATTTGGTAAACCCGTGCCCACCTTTGAAGACCGATGTCTTCCAAATATTTCGTGATAGCATCGGAGTTCATCACATTTTGTCTGGAAATCTGTCATGAAAAATGCCCTTGCTGCATCTCTAAATATTCCAACAACCATGCTATCCTTAAATTTCATAACCAGATTTTGTTCTATATGCCATGTGCACAATCCATGAAATGTCGTGGGAAAAAATTACACGAATAGCATTGCTGATATATACCATTTGATCAGACACAAACACCAGATTATCGGGTTCTCCGATACTGCATTTCAAGTTTGACATAAACCATTTTCATGATCGATCAGTTTCATTGTCCACTATTTCATATGCTAGTGAGTATAATTGATTGTTCTCGTCCATAGAAACCGCAATCAACATGGTGCCTTTGTATTTTCCTTTCAAATACGACCCATCAACAATAATACAAGGCTGACAGCTTGCGAAACCTCTAATACAAGGCCCTAATGCCATAAACATATAATTGAAATGCACCTCATCTTCAAGTTTGATCTCAAAAACTGTACCTGGATTCTCTATTTTTAGCGTTTCTCCATATGCATGTACTATGGAGTATGAGTATTCTGAAGTACCTTTAGTGAGATCATACGCGGCTTCCCTTGCACGCCATGCTTTATCATAACTTATGTTCACGCTATAATCTCTCCTCATATCCTCAACGATATGACAAGGTTTATAAATACGTCCTATTCCCGTGAACTTATCTTTAATGAGCTAACCAACAACCGTAGTAGTTGCTTGTCTATGGTCATGATTTAAAATTCCAATGGAACATGTGTGCGAACTGTAGTACTTTGTCATCTTGAATATATCAGACCCTTCCATTTTGACTGCACGAAGGCTCCACTTACATGTCTTCCCAATACATTTGACAGTGAACAGAGATTTGGTTGATTTTCTGACCTTAAATCCAAAATTTTTGTTGATGGACAGAATAGATAATCTCATTTTCAAGTCCTTTTTGCTCAAAAATAGTTGACCAACTTCAACGTCCTCTGTCCCAGATGAAGAGGAGCCAGGCATAATGAACTTTGTCTTATGACTTGAAGACACAGATGGTGGAACCAATGAAGCTGTTGTAGAACGACGCACATCTCCATGATCATGATCCATTTCATTCAATCCTGCTGGTTGCTCATTCACATCCACTGAAAGACCACAATCCATATAATCGAATGTTAATGGTACAGTGTTGGTAGACAATGGAATATCATCTTCTTCTTGACGAAACTGATATGATTTCTCGTATTGTCTGTCCACAGCCGTATCATCATAACTCACATTTCCAAACCCCATTCCAATATTTTCGTCCTAATTAGATTTCAACGTTACAGCTGTCTGAAGTCTACTAAGCTCTTCTCGCAAAAGAAGGAAGCGAACATCATCATCATTTATTATGCATTGTGAAGGGGCTACAAATTCAAGCTTATATTTAACTTTCAGTATAAGATCAAACTCTGAAGAACTGACATTTGTAACCCTATAAATACGAGATTTAAGTTCTTCATACTTCAATGTATGAGGCACAATAATTCCTTTCAACTGTCCCCCAATATACGAACTTTCATTCTCATCCCAATCACCTTCATATCGAATAAATAGATACTTTTCTGTCATCCTACAAAGCAAGAGAATATTTGTCATTAAGTTGTATAAGCAATTAAAGTGTACTCTCGCTCTCAATCTCATTCCCTCTCTTAATCTCGCTCTCTCTCGTAATCTCGCTCTCTCAAAATCCTGCTCTCTCTTAATCTCGCTCTCTCTCTTACTCTTGCTCTCTCTCTTACTCTTCCTCTTTCTTACTCTCTCCCAATGCAAAATTTCGTAATGCTACCTTTCCAGAAATAACACAGCAAAAATAATTAAAGAAACTCAAAATAATGAAACTCCTTTCTGAAAAAGTTGTTCCGTTAGGAAAAAACTTCGTCTTGGAAATCCACGTTCGAAAAATCTCCGTTCAATAAAACACCGTCGAAAACCAGAGAAGTAATCACCTTTGAAATGGAGTTTAGAGTTTAAAGAAATCACCATTGTATTGTGTTTAGGTATTATTGATTTGATTTGAGGCTTCCGTCGTGAAAATTGTCAAATCATTCGTACACTGACGAGCAATCACATCAAACCAGAGAATTTCAAGCGAGAGTGAGAGCGAGATTTACCTCGTGAGGCTGGTGTAAGGGCAATTTACGTAATTTAGTATGACGATGATGTCAGCAGAGGATCAATTGACATTATTTTTTAAAAGTGGGTGATTTGACCTTTTGGACCCAAAAATTGGATCATCCGTATAAATTTCTCTATAATTTGTATTGTCAATTAAACATTAAAAAAAGAAAAGGGAGAATTATTTCTCATCCTCGTCCATAACAATGAGTCTCAACGTATTTACCGACATTTTTTATGGATAACACTTGTTTTAACACCAATATAACATTAATTTATTAGTATATCAATAATCATTGATTAAATGTCCTCAACAAAATAATAATTACTGATTAGTAGTATATAACATTTATTTTTAATCTATTATTCAATAATATAACATGCTATATATCTATAATAATATAGACACTCATTCACCATACAACTTCAAATATATTATTAGTATATAAGTAGCAAGGTTTAGAATGTCAATTTTGACAAAAATATTGAAGTCTTAATTTTATGAAAATTTTGATAAATGTTGACAAGTTAATATATCTATTATTTATATATATTTATATCAGTGAAATTTTTGTTGTTGTTGTTGTTGTTTTTTTTGTTTTTTTTTTAATGTTTTATGGGTATCTACGATACAATGAAATATCGATTCATCCCTCATGTTGATATCGAATTACAAAAACGTAAAAATATCGATAGAAATATTGACATATCGATGAAATTCTAATAATATGATCAGTACTAATTTATCATCCTCACTCAAAATCCATTTTAAAGTAGAACAATTAGTGTGTATCAATCAATATTCATTAAAACTAATTTCAAGTATATTTTTTGCCTGAAAATAAAAGTATATTATTAGTAGATTCTTAAAAATGTAACGTATATTAGCGGTATATGAACAATATTGGTGCATCATAATGTATCAATAACTTCTCACATTCATTCAGAATGGTTAATAACATATCAAAATTAAGTCCACAGATAAAAAGAAAATTGAGTATACCAAATAATATTGCTATTGGTAAAATTAGAATAATAAAAAACGAAATATCTGATTTTTTTTGTTCTATTTACAGAATTCAGAAAATCATATATAGATTTGTAAATTGAATATTGCCTTTTTTTTTTCTTTGCTGTTTTTTATACTTCCTCTTTAATATATATATAGCATTAGCATCCATAGTTAATCATTTAAAAATTCATTGAAAGTAGATAATAAAACAGAAATTTAGAGGTGCAAGAAGTGTTTAAGTTTAATTTTAAAAAATTAAAAACCAAATGGTCACCAAATATTTACCAAATGTTACCTTAGAGATTTAAATCGAACATAAAATGCAAAATATATACTCGAGAAATTAAATACACAATAATTTAGGTTGAATAACTCTATTTTAAGTAAAATTATATTATAGTATAATTATAACCAAATATAATTTGAAAAAGATCATATCATTAACTTTATATTTTAAGTAGAAGTAATACGTGACTTGGAAAAAAATCTATACCATACTTCCATTTTGCCCTTCATATCTAGATATATATCTATTATACCCTTGGTTAGTTGTTTATACGTGAACCTTTGTGCTTTTCCTATAGCTTTCATTCATTTTGCCTCCATACGCCCTCACACCATTTTCTAACAAACCATCCTTTCATTTGATATTTATTTAATATATATGATGGGTGTTAGGGCCATTTATCTCTGGATCAAAACAAGGTAACCACAATGTGTGTTCATTTATTATTATTTTTTTTTATTTTCAATAGAATAATGTAAATGCTCATTTTGGTTATATATTTTAAATGGGTGATTTTTTTTTTTTTGGCCAAATAGAGGAATCCTTCCTGTGTTTTCAGTATTGAATTCAACTATTGAAGAGGGAATAAAGAGAATAGAGACAATAGAGAAGGAGAAGAATGATTTTGAATAAAACAATGTAAGTGCTTATTTTGGTTATATACTTTAATTGCATAATAATAATAATTTATTTATATTTATGCCAAATCAAGGAAGTGAATGGGAGAGTAGAGACAAAGGAAAAGATAAGAGTGAGAAATAAAGGAAAATTTTGAAAAAGTGTGGGAAAATAGAGATAGAGGAATTAGAAAATACGGATACGTTTAAATTTTCCTAATTTTAATAGTAGAACTATTCATCTCTTTAATTTTTAAAAATTTTATTGTTAATTTAATTATTATATCCACTATCCTCTCATATTTGTGAGTTTATACGGATTTCGTTTTCATTAACCTCTTATTCCAATAAAAGAACCATATTTTAGAAGAATAAAATATCCTCATATAGAAAAATAAAAGTAGTTATTTGGTTGTTTAAATTAATTTTAAAAGCATAATCATATAAAGTTGATTGAGAGAAAGATGTGATACGAAAAGTATGGGAGAGATATGAAGAAGATTAGAAAAAATTAGGAAATACATAGATATGGAGAGAGTTAGAATATATATTTTTTTTCAATTCATTTGCTCAAAAAAAAAAATTTAAGATCTAATTATTTATATTATATTGATTATAATTTAGTCAAAAAATTAATCTTGATTCTCCTTATATTATTATTTATTTTCATACTCTAATATAATTTTTCTTGTAATTTGTTCTTAATAGCAATATTTATTGCTATATTTACAAGGTGTGTTAGAACTTTTTTTTAACCTTTCTTAAAATAATAAAATCAAATGACTTTATCATTTTATTCATTTTAGGTGTTTTGTTACTTAATTTAAGATAGAGGTATTAAATTCTTCTTAAAAAAGGATAGAGGTATTAAATAATAAAAAAAATGTTTTGATGGAATGTATCATAAAAAAATTAAAATAGCAAACAAACTCTCTCTCTTTTTTTTTTTTTTTTTTTCTTTCCGAAAGTAATAAGATATTCATTTAAAATAATAACAATAAATAAGAATAATAATTAGGTTTTTCTTATACAATAAACGTTAGCATAAATATTAAAAATATAAAAATCTCGAGATTTTTTAAACAAATTTTTTGTTTAATTTTGTATTTTTAAAATTTAATTGAAGTGTCTATTTCACCATTTTAAACATAACACGAAATGATTGGTAAAAAAATAATAATAATGAGATGATTTGGTTCATTTGAATAAAATAAAAATTTATATAATTTTAAGGAGAAATTATCTTAAATAACAAAATTCACGACAAAATGACAAATTGAAAATTTTCTCTAGATGAATAAATTGTAAATAAATTGGTCATTTTACTCTATATGAAAGCCTCTAATTTTAACATACAAACAAATAAAATAACTATAATTATACAAACAAAATCTTTTGGGGGAAAAAAAAAAACCTACAGCCCTACATAAATTTCCACAAAAGTAAAAGATTTATCCGATACATGATAAATTAGAGGCATAATTTGGTTATGAAAATAATAGGAAGTTAGGATTGATTTATGTAGTTTGTAAAAGAAGTATAATATTAATCTAATTTATGATTTCAATATAAATAAATACTAAAAATTCTCTATATTTAAATTTTTTTAATTAAGACTGAGTTTCACGTGCATCCTTAACTAGTACTAATAAATGGCATGCATGTACACTTTTGAAAATTTCATAAGGTAAATAATAGGCATTATAATTATTAACTCAGAAGTGAAATTGTTATCAAATTGCCACCTTTATCTTAATAATAATAATAATAATAATAATAATAATAAAATAAGTAAATAAGAAAATAAATTAAGTTGGAAGATGAATTTTCAAGATGTGGATATCAATTTCGGCCAATGATATATATGGAGCTGTTTGATACAACCATAAATTAGAGGATTAAATGTTGTTTGTTTAAATAAACATAATAAATTTTAACTTGATCTATATCTATACTATATTAAAAGATACAATAAAGAGAAAATTTTTATCTTCCTTTTTTTCCTTACATCTCTTAAAAATTCATATTTTACCCTTATTCAATATTTTCTATTTTACGTACAGTATCACATCCATTACTTCATACAGATACATCCTTTTATAAAATTGCACTACTATATAGATACTTCACATTATAACTACAAAATTTTCAAATAATAAATACAAACTTTTCTACTTTTATCCGACCCCATCTCTTTATTTTCAGAATGTTATTGAAAGAATTTCAAAATCAAGTTTTCATCCTCTATTTAATGATGACCTCGATCCTCCTTCGTATCTTAGTTGCATTGGTTGTCTTTTCGCTGGGTTTCTATTGTCACCAACACTCAAGGTTTTGACTGCTTTGACTGTGAAGTTTTTTTTTTTTTTTTTTTAATCAAGGTGAGTTTCTTCATTTTTTTTTTGGAAGAAAGAGAACAAGGGAATGTTTAGTAAAAAAGATTATTAGAATAAAATATACCCCTCAATTAATAAAAAAAAAAAAAGATAAGAGAAGTAATAAAAATTTGTTATGGTGGATTTGCTTTGAGATTTAGTTAGTCATTGAGATATGATATCGATGTTTATATATATAAATAGTTAGAATAAATATATTTTACTAAATATATAGGTTATGATTCTCTAAAATATATGTATTTGGTTAGGTTGTTTTTTAAATGTTTCATTTATTTTTTGTGAAAATTTTTAATGATTACTATTTTTTCTATCCCCATTTTGAAACTTTTAAAAAATTAAATCTTTATAAAAACACATAATTCCAACAAATTAAACATTTCGGAACATTCACCCTCGTGGTTCAAATTCCCCACTCCTATTTGTACTAAAAGAAATCTCTTCTATAAGTAAGATAATGATCAATTTCTACATTGACAGTATATGCAGTGGGTAAAACGAATTTCTTACTTTGAGATTGATAATATAAACATTATGTCAGTTAAGGCTGTTGAGCTATATTCATTCGGACCTATACCCAGAAACATATTGTAAAACGTATACCCATCCAATATATTAATAAAATAATAGTTTAATAACATGTTAATTTTTGTTTATAATTTGTAGCAAATATCTGGTAACCTATATTATAAGGATTTGTTCTTTTTTACTTCATAGAGTTTTAAATGTCCTTATTATTAGTTTTTTTTTATAAAGAGAATATAAAATATTTTTATATAAATTTTAAGGAGACGACTCACTTTTATATAAGTTTGAATAAAGAAAAGGGAGCGAATAAGAGATGTAAAAGTTAGATTCAAGAGGGAGTGTTAACAACGATGATTATTTTGTATTCATAAATACGGTTGCAAATTGGCCTCACAGGACCACCGTAGAAGACGTGAAACGTAAAGGATGTAGCAATGTTATTTTTGAAAAATTGCAGGATACTTTTCAGTTTTCAAATTGTCAAATAGATCTTCTCCCAATTGACAAATTCTTTAGTCTATTTTAATTTTTTTCTTTTGGTAGCACACAATTATAATGAGTACCTTCCTTTTTAATCATAAGAAAGATTCATAAATTTGTCTCAATTTTAAATTATAATGTTAATATTGAGAATCTAGTCTTTGTAAATTCATGAAATTTTATATTATTGTTATTTTATTATTTTTAATTAGATCTTTGATTACATTTCTAATTTATTAAAATCTTAATTATCTTATTTATATGTTTGAGCAAAAATATTTATTTGATTTTCATGTGTTTAAATTTAACATTTTTAATTCATTATGTTAGGAGAACTATTCATGACAACAATAAAGAATATAATCAAATTCGATAGATTCAAAAGATCTAAAAAAATATATTAGTATATATCATACATATCTCTAACTTTTTATCTTAATTTATTTTCAAATTTACTTTAATAATAAGAGTTGTGCTATTTTTGTAGGAAGAAAATAAATTCAGTTGAATCACAAACATAATCGCAAAACAAACAATCATCAAAATTTATGTTTCAAGTATTCTAAATATCCAAAAAAACGTGCAACTCATTTTATATTGTTGTGAATTAACCTAAAATAATATATATATAGTTTTGGCCATTAATTATTTTATTTTAATTCTCATGTTAGATATTTGTTAGTTAAACTTAATAAAAACTAAGTTCATTTGTTCTTGACATTCATAAACAAAATTGATGTTCTAAAAATTTTTAACCACGTGCATCACACATGTTTTATAGCTAGTCATATTAAAATTCTTCTAAAACATTCTATGAAAATTTAAAATGGGATTTACACAGTTTTAGATATGACAGTTTTGACATATATATTGGAAAATTGTCGATTTTGACCCAAACAAATTTTTTCCGTTCAAAAGTAGCCTCATTTTTAAAATCTATTTTTCTAATCTCTTTTTCAACTTTTCAGACTTCAAGTGGAGGGATCCACCACGTTAAAATACAATTTTTCCCATCGATAAATGATCATTCAATTGCTTTGAATATGAAATCACCAAACTTACCTAACTCACATATCTTAAATTAGAAACTTCAATATTCAGTTTCACATTTTGTTTTAGAAATGGTTTATGTGAGTGTCCCAATGTCAGAGGAATATCCTTTTCAGAGGGTCCCAAGTTAGAGTAACAATTTCTAGAATTCCAAAAGAGATAGGTATATTGAAAAGTAGTTTTTTATTTTTTCAGAAAGTCGACAAAATGGAGCCAAAAATTACTTTTTAAAGAAAGTTTTCAGTAAGCAACGAAATTCTACTTCATTTTCACTTATTTATGTTATAAAGAAGAATTCTTACGTTTTAGAAGAAAAAGTGGAGAGAAAATTGAAAAATGAAAAGTACTAAAACATTGAGTTGGTTGAAATTTACAAGACAACTTCTGTGTTCAATTTTTGTTTGAACCAATCAAACTCTCTCGTAAAGTTGATGAAGGAGTATATCAGCATGCAACAGAAGCAATAAGGATCAATAAGCATTTTAATTCATTAATTTTGACTGTAAATAAAATATGCTCATATAGTAATAAGAGAGTTTCAAGTTATACCTTTGTAGAACTTCTTTAATCTCGAATTCAGCTGCAAGTCTTCTCCAAATCTTTTTGTGAACCACTTCAAGATCTTTCCTACTATTCTCTTGGAGCTTTAGATTGAGTTGTGGGACTCAAAATAAGTTTGAATGAAGGAAATTTGGAGAAGAACTCAATGTTGCATCCACTTGAAAAATACTTTCTTCAACTCAAATTTTCAGTAAAAATTTAACTGATGCATGCCTCAATTCCACTTCCATCTTCTCTATTTATTGTAGGACATTCATGCAAAAAAGAAAGCTGCATGAGATGCAACTCATGCTTGGAGTATTGAAGCAAGAGTAAGTGGGATTGTTGTGAGCAACATAAAGGTGTTAGTGGAGAAATCCAACTTTTCTCTTTTCTTGTGTTTTCCCAATTTTGATTTTCAAAATGATTTCTAAAATCAATTTTTTTTTCAAAACTGAAAACATTTATCAATTTTATAAAATTAATTTCATAAATTAATTTTATAATAAAATTAATAATAAATAATTAATTAAACAATTTAATTAATTCTAATTAATTTAATATCAAATATTAAATTAATTTTACACAAATTCCACCTTCATGAATTTAATATTTAAATCATATTTAAATATTAATTAAATTCTCCAGTTTCGTTTAATTCTAAAATTAAATGCATAATTATATCTCACATCGTTATTCATTCCTTTAATTCTAATTTGAACGTTTCAAATTAACTTATCACGCTTCTCTAAAGCTAATCCATTTACGAGCTAGTAGGGAGACCTTGTGGACCTACAGATCATGGGCTCTAACAATCCGAGATTAATTGGCTAAACTCTTTACACAAAATTAACCCCCATTCGTTAACTAATGGGTCACTTCACTAAAGCCCATAGTTGCATTCCCCTCACTGTAGATATATTATGTCCACTCTGTTGGGTTTTATGTCCTAAAACTCGCAGTTTGTAAAATGATAAACATTTTCTATAATCAATATACTTATTATTGATTTCATAAATTATGAAAGTTTAAATCCAATAAATTAAGATTCAGGCTATTGTATAAGTACTTGAACTTTATGTGGAGACATAAGAGTGGATCAGGTTTGAGTAAATAGTCAAAATGATCTATGGTACATGAATAAGGTTGGGTACCTTATTCTGGCAACACCATTGGATACGGTCTACTGTGTAGTTACAATGAGTTGTAAAGTGCTACATACGATGTGATCCTAATTTGTACATGTTATGATATGAAGAGTGGGGGCGTCCTATGCAATGAGTTTGCATAAGATCAGGACCAAGAAATAAGTCACTCTTACTTAATAACGTTGTTTACTGTATAAGACTGACTATTTCACCTAGATGACTTAGGTAACTCGATCTTAATCCTGAGCTAACTATGAACTCCTGTTTATTCGAGATTTCCCTTAGATTTGCATAGGTGAGGATTGGCTCAATAGAGCCGGTGTTGATAAAAATTGGAAAGCATATATGATGCATGTCTTATGCTATGCGTTTGTACCCATGCGTTGCTGGTCATGCGTTGGAATGGAAAGTATGCGTTAATCTCGTATGCAATGACCATGCGTTCCTATCACAAGTTTTCTTGCTTTCTCGCCAAGTATAATGAGAACGCAAGTTTCTCGAGTGATCCAAGGTCGAACTCAGGGATTTGTAATTTAATAATGTTTGTGAAGCAATGCGTTTAAAGCGATGAATAAGAGTATAAAGAAGAAGTTAATGAATTACACACTACTCCTTCTCCTAACTAAATAGATTGAGTGATGGAAGACTTGCGATGAGAATTGTTAGATATGCAACAAGTGTTACACATAGTAATGTTCATTATCTTAAGTCGCTCGAGTAATCCCAGTTTGCCACACTAACGTATCGTACACCTCTCGGTGGTTAGCCGCATGCCTATATCTCTATAGTGCATGGTTGTGTCGAGCATAAGACCGTACCTATTTCTAGGAACAATGCATACTCTACTTTAATGTGTTCCATCACTTACCTTCTCAGGCAGTTAGATGCTGCTAAATAGCTTATAGACAAGCATTACAACAACCCATAGACAAGCATTGCTACAGCCTTACACCAAGCAAAGAGGATTAATTCACCATACTCGCACAACGCACACCTCTCGGTGGGTTGCTACATGCGTCCTATCTTTAAGCTATACGATTGAGTATGCGGTCGCCTTTGATAACTAAACGATGAAGGTAAACAATGATAAAGATGAAGAAGATGAAGAAGATGGCGTTGAAGGAATTAAGATATGCATTGATTATAAAATGTCTTAATATATTAAGCTAACATGTAATACAATACAGAGATTAGAGAAGAAATGAAAGGCTCTGCGTCAAGGCTACTGGTGGTGCCATGGATAAATGATGGAAAAGTCTCTCTCGAGCTCTATCTCCGGTGAAGTCTCTGATCGTCACTCGAAATGGGTTGTGGAGGTGAAGAATCCTCAAAGAAAATCTCGCTCATGCTCTCATCTATGATCGCAAGCATTTGCCTTCAGGCAGAAACTCGGATGCCTTGAAGTGAAGGTCCAAGGTGCTATTTATAGAGCTCAAACGCCGACAGCCTTCATGATTGCGTTCTGCCTCATTGCCACCTTTGTTGCGGTATGGGCAATGTCAACATCATCTTATCTTATTGATACTCCCAAAGTATGCGTTCGTGCTTCCTTCTCTTGAGGTGCCATGCACTCTATCTACCTTGTGAGGAGACTTCTATCGATCTGTGGACACAACATCCTATGCGGTAAACTTAACCAACTCATGCGTTCAACCTTGTGGCGGTTTAGGACTGACACATGCGATCAAGTCCTGTAATATCTACAAAAATGTACACTTTGACCTGGAAAAACGCATAGTATAGGGTTAGTAAAGATTTTTGGTGCTGTTTGACGCAAGCTCACTTTTCACATGAATTCTTAGTATTATCAACGTATATTCTGCTTTTTAACCCTCATAATTCCAAGTAAAAGGCTACAAAAGCTTGCATTTCTACGAGCTATCAGCCAGCTCAATAAGACTTCCATTTCAGAGGTAAGACCAAATAGATAGCTGGGGACATAAGGTGCAAGACGGAGTTCACACCTACCCGATTTAGGGATAGGAGAAATGTTTTTCTCTTAAGTACTGAATCCAGGTCTTGAACAAGGCTCTCACTGGGTTGAGAGAGTTTGGTTTAGTGATTGGATAAAAAACCAGTTGTTCATTAGAGGATCAGTAGGAACTTGAGGAATAAGATGTAATCTCGGGGGTAAAATAGATATTTGACCCAATCGTTATTACGAACAACCTGTGAAGGATCGACTTGCTGATTATGGTCAAATCATGTGGACATAATATATCTACAGTGAGGGGAGTGCAACTATGGGCTTTAATGGAGTGATCCATTAGTTAACGAATGGGGATTAATCTGGTTTAGTGAGTTTAGCCAATTAATCTCGGATCGTTGGAGCTCATGATCTGTAGGTCTGCGAGGTCCCCCTACTAGCTCGTAACGAACTAGCTCTAGAATAGCGTGATAAGCTAATTTGAAACGTTCAAATTAGAATTAAGAGAATTAATAATTATATGAGATATAATTACGTGTTTAATTTGAGAATTAAATGGAATAGGAGAATTTATATTTAAATATGATTTAAATATATAAAGATGGATATATGTAAAAATCAATTTAATATTTGATATTAAATTAATTAAGTTTTATTTAATAATTAATTTATGAAATTAATTTCAATTTTCAATTTTTTAAAATCAAAATGGATTTTGGAAACATCATTTTTGATTTTATGATAAAATAGGAAATTTTGAAAAACAAAACACTAGAATGGAAAAATTGGGTTTTCCATTATCCATCTCTTAGTTGCTCACATAAAAGCATTCACCATAGCCTTGTCTTACTCCAAGCATGAGTTACAACTCATGCAACTCTCTTCTTTGCATGTTGATTTGCAATATAATGAAGAGTTTGGAGTGAAATTATGGCATGCAATCAAGAGAGAATTTTAGAGAAAATTCGGGTTGAAGAAAGGGTTCTTCAACAAGATTGCTACAGTGAGCATTTCTCCTTCATCCCTTGATTCAAGCTTGTTTTGAGTCTCACAACTCAATCTAGAGCACCAAGAGAATAGTGGGGAAGATCTTGAGGTGGTCTGTAACAAGATTTGGAGAAGATTGCAGCTGGAGAACAAACTTTGAAGAAGTTCTACAAGAGGTATGTCTTGAAACTCGTTTTCTGCAAGAGCATGCTTTATATTATGCCAAAATTAGTGAATTATAATTCTTAGATGATTGTTATGCTTCCAATGTTGCTGATACAATCCTACAGTTGGTATCAGAGCTTCATATAAGCATTCAATTTGGTTTAATTTTGGTTTGGTGGGTGTTTTATATGAGAAATATGAAATTGATGCACTGATATGGTTTTCTGAGATTTTGCATTTTAGTTCTCTTTAATTTATCATTTAAATTTGTAATTGACTCTTTTTTGATGAGCTTTTATGTGTTAACAAGAGTTTGTAATTTATTTGGAGTCATTAGAGTTGAAATTAAGATGTAATTGAAGAAACAAGTGAAAGAGGTTAAGCTGCTGTTCCAGTTTTTCAGCTTCTGCTCAAAATCGTTGTTGAGGTTTAGTTGCAAAGCGATCCCCTAGTTCCAGGCGTTACACAATGTGAAGAAAAGCTAGACGATCGTACAACAAACGGTGCTGGTCGTTGTGATGTTGAACGCTAAACGATCGTGTACCTACGGGAGCTAAATGATGCGTTCAATTTGCTATACAATATCACTAAGCGATTGTTTAGCTTTGGTGTGGAAACTAAATGATATGTTGAATTTACTATACGATGGCACTACATGATCATGTAGCTGTTACGCACGTTAAACGATGCGATGAAGTGCTACGCGATAGCATTGAGCAATCGTTTAGATGCAGAGATAAGTGATCGTGTAGACGAACTGCTAAGCGACGTGATGATATTCTATACAATAGAGCTAAGCGATTGTTTAGCTATGGAGGATACTAAACGATGACATGAAGTGCTAGGCGATGGTGTTAAGTGATCGTGTAGTTCTATACGATAGAGTTAAGCAATAGTTAGGCGATGGAGTTAAGCGATTGTGTAGTTCTATATGATAGAGCTAAACAATCATTTAGCTTCAAAAGACACTAGGCGATTGTGTAGTTCTATGCGATAAAGCTAAGCAATCGTTTAGTTGTGGTAAACATAAGCAATCGTGTACCCCTTCACAACACAAAATGATGGAACTAGACGATTGCTTTCAGCGTTACACGATTGGCCTTAGCAAGAATTTAAGGTTGGACCGAGAGCAGTTAGTTCGACCGATTTTCTCAAGGTCCAATCCGGTTCAACCTCAAAATGTTTTTGGCTGGTCCAGTTCAGACTTATCCAGTCCAGTTCAAGATACTTGGGTTCGGTTTGGAGAGGTTCGAGTGGTTTAAAGACGGTTTTTAAGCTGTTTGTAATAGTTAGGCTTTTGTTTGCTTGTTTATGCCAAGACTAAAACCATATCGGTCTATGTTTAATTATTTATGCATTTGATGTATGTTATAATTAAATAAATATTGGATGTGCATACAATATGCTATTTAAATTTAAAATCCCACCATAGGAAGCATGTTACATGCATTGAAAGTATGTTGTAATCTGTTATAATATATAATATGCATGTTAGGGTTTCTTGTATTTAATATAAGTGTTATATTAAATATTGAATGCCTTATGTATGTTATGGATGTTTAGCATGTCTAAAGTTTTATAAGTTGTTATAAAATTGGGTTAGATATTTAAAATCCATAAACAACAGTTGCATGCTCACGTAGGTTGACCATCTGTTTTAATAGTTCAAACTTATAAAACCTAGGTTACAAACTCATCCAGTATATAATCCTGTCTAAGGCTGGGGGTACTTAAGTTGACGGTTTATGGAACACCTCCTACTTGGGGATTATGGCCGAATTATTGAGAATTGGTAACCAGTTTTATGAGCATACGTGAGTGATGTGAGGTAATAAAATGGTTTATCACCTAGACATCGTAGGTTAAAAACCAATGATAAGAGTTATACTTGGATAAACCACTTAGACTTAGGGTTGTTTTATTAGCCGAAAAGAACCTAAGTATAAATCCACCCAAATAGAACACTTCAGTGGCAGTTTAATAACTTCTATATGATAGAGTTATCAGAAAACTTCAGTGGGAGATTAATAACATATACGATACGTTATTTTTAGCACTCATGTCTTTAAGAGGTCACAATCCAGATTTAAGCGGTACTTCGTATCACCCTAGGAGTTACTTCCCTTCGAAAAGTATTTTTTAGCTTAAATCTAAATTTCGGTGAATAAGAGGAAGTTGTTCAAACATAAATCAATTATTTGATAAATAGATTTCAACTACCATGTCTCCACATAGTTTACACCGTGAGATTCATATGATGCTTTGTGTCACTCTAGAAGTGACCTCCCTTTGGAAAGTGTTTTGTATGAGTCAATATCAAGGTAAATAGAGGAAGTAGTTTATAATAAGTGGGTGAAGGATATGTGTCAATATATCCTACGGTCTCCTCCATTAGTCTGAACCGCGAGATTTCTATGTTGTGCTTGCTAGTTAGCTTTTAGTGGCCCTTTGCTAGTCGTTTAGCGGCACCTATCCCTACAGAGGGTTGTAATATAGGATTCAGAACAACCCAGGCTTCAGTAAAATGAATAGGATTTTATAGTTTCGTCTTGGATTCTATTTCGGAGGCAAGTTCATACCGTCCTATAAGGTCTAAAAATGGCGGGTCACACTTACAAGAATTACTAAGTTGTTAGTAAAGATCTTGACCGAAAACGATAACTAAACGACTATAGGAATAAGAGTTATTTCGGAGACAATAGGAATAAGACTTATTCCGGGGATAGTGTTTGGTCAAAATTGTTTGCTTTAGTGAAGGAGTATCTGACTATCCCACGATAACATATATTCTGACTCATTAAAGTATCGTTGCAAATAAATAATGGTTATGGGTACATTATTTCTTTTTGCTAAAACTTGAATTTGGATTTAGTTACAATTTACTAATTAGAATTTGTTTGAATTTTATTAGCATGTCGAATTCTTCTAGAACACTCACTTCCGTTGTTATTAACAATAAAATCAAATAAACAAACAAATTACTAGCGGTTGGTTACACCAAAAGAGTTTTAACAGAGGATTGTCCTCTATCTCCCAACTCATCTGAAATTTTGAATTATGTAGATGAGAGTGCAGAATTCGAACAACAAGATAAATATGATTTACTTGTTATCGAAGCATGTTTAATGGAAAACGATAAAATCTGGATAATTGATTCAGGTGCCGCTAATCATGTTTGTACTATCTCACAGGAAACAAGTTCCCGGAGACAGTTGACAGAAGGTAAAATAATCTTTAAGAGAGGGACCAGGGAGATTGTTTCAGCCAAAGTAGTGGGAGATATTTGTAGGAGATAAGTACATTTATTTGAAAAATGTATATTATATTCCTTCTATGAAAAGGAATCTAATAGCTGTCTCTTATTTGCTAGAACAAAATTATAAAGTTTATTTCGAAAATGATGAAGCGTTCATCAAAATGGGAAATAAACAGATTTGCTCTGCAAAATTAGAAAATAACTTGTACATGTTAAAACCAACTGAGGTCAAAGCTGTTTTGAACATAGAGATGTTTAAAACTGCTGGGACTTATAAGAAAAGGAAAATTTCTCCAAATACCTATCTTTGGCACTTGAAACTGGGTCAGATGAATCTCAACAGGATTGAGAGATTGGTTAAGAGCAGTCATCTAAATAAGTTGGAAAATAGTTCATTACCACCATGTGAGTCCTGTCTCGAGGGTAAAATGACAAAAAGATCTTTTTCTGGAAAAGGTCTTAGAGCCAAAGAACCCCTATAACTAATTCACTCAGACCTTTGTGGGCCTCTAAATTGTAGAGCAAGATGAGGGTATGAATATTTCATCAGTTTTTATAGATGATCATTCTAGGTATGGTTATGTTTACTTAATACGCCAAGAGTCTAAAACTTTTGAAAAGTTCAAAGAGTATATGGCTGAGCTTGAAAACTAATTAGGTAAAATGATTAAAACACTTTGATTAGATCGAGGTGGTGAGTATATGGACTTGAAATTCCAGAATTATTTGATAGAACATGGAATTCAGTCTCAACTCACAGCCCCTGGCACACCTCAGCAGAACAGTGTGGCAGAAATGAGAAATAGAACCTTGTTGGACATGGTTCATTCCATGATGAGTTACGTTCAGTTACCAAATTCTTTTTGGGGACACGCAGTTGAGACTGCGATGTATATTTTGAACAGGTTCCTTCGAAAAGTGTTTCTAAAATGCCTTACGAGCTCTGGAGAGGATGTAAAGGAAATTTATATTACTTCAGGATTTGGGGTTGTCTAGCACATGCGTTGGTGCAAAATCCTAGAAAGTTGGAATACCGTTCAAAAGTGAACCTATTTGTAGGCTACCTAAAAGAGACAAATGGTGGTTTCTTTTATGATCCTCAGGAAGATAAGGTATTTGTATCGACAAATGCAACCTTCTTGGAGGAATATTATATAGAGAATCATCAATCTCGCAGTAAACTAGTAATAGAAGAAATGTCCAGAGAAACGACAAATGTATCAACAAGAGTTGTTGATAGAGCAGGTCCTTCAACAAGAGTTGTTGATAGAGAAGGTCCATCCACAAGAGTTGTTGATGAAACTGATACTTCACATCTTTCTCAAGAGTTGAGAATGTCTCGTCGTAGTGGGAGGGTTGTGCAACAGCCTGACCGGAACATGGGTTTAACTGAAACTCAAGTCATCATACTAGATGATGGTTTAAAGGATCCATTGTCTTTCAACCAAGCAAGGAATGATGTGAATAAAGACCAATGGATTAAAGCCATGGACCTTGAAATAGAATCTATGTATTTCAATTATGTCTGAGATCTAGTAGATCAACCTGAAGGGGTAAAACCCATCGGTTGCAAATGGATCTATAAGAGAAAACGAGACCAAGCTAGTAAGGTACAAACCTACAAAACTAGACATGTGATAAAAGGGTTTACCCAAAGAGAGAGGGTAGATTTTGAAGAAACATTCTCTCCATTTGCTATGATAAAGTCTATTAGAATACTCTTGTCTATAACCACATTTTATGATTATGAAATATGGCAAATGGATGTCAAGATAACTTTTTTGAATGACTATCTTGAAGAGAGTATCTATATGTCTCAACCAGAAAGGTTTATACAGCAGGGTCAAGAGCAAATGGTTTGCAAGCTTAATCGATCCATTTATGGATTAAAACAAGCTTTTAGATCCTGGAATATGAGATTTGACACTGCAATCAAATCTTATGGCTTTGAACAAAATGTTGACGAACCATATGTATATAAGAAAATAGTCAACAAAACTATCGCTTTTCTGGTGTTGTATGTTGATGATATTCTACCCATTGGGAATGAGGTAGAATATCTAGTTGACGTTAAGAGATGGCTGGCTACGCAATTCCAAATGAAAGATTTGGGAGAAGCATAGTATGTCCTTGGAATCCAAATAATTCGAAATCGCAAGAAAAGAACATTAGCATTATCTCAAGCATCTTATATAGACAAGATGTTGTCTAGGTGTAACATGCAAAATTTCAAGAAAGGATTTTCACCTTTTAGGCATGGAATTCACCTGTCTAAGGAATAGAGTCCTAAGACACCTCAAGAGATTGAGGAGATGAATCGAATTCCATATACATCAGCAGTAGGGAGTTTAATGTATTCAATGTTGTGTACTCGTCTCGATATATGCTATACCGTAGGAATTGTCAGCAGATTTCAGTCTAATCCTGGTCATGATCATTGGACTGCTGTTAAAAACATTCTCAAGTATCTTCGGAGAACGAGAGATTATATGCTCGTGTATGGTGCTAAGGACCTAATCCTTACTGGATACACTGATTCTAACTTTCAGGCCGATATTGATTCGAGAAAATCAACTTCGGGGTCAGTATTCACTCTAAACGGAGGAGCAGTTGTGTGGAGAAGCTTCAAGCAGAGTTGTATTGCTGACTCCACGATGGAAGTTGAGTATGTAGCTACAAGTGAAGCAGCAAAAGAAGCAATATGGCTCATAAAGTTCCTGACAGATCTGGAAGTAGTTCCAAATATGCACCTGCCTGTTACTCTCTATTGTGACAACAGTGGAGCACTTGCAAAGTCAAAGGAACCATGAAGCCATAAAAGAGGAAAGCATATCGAGTGAAAGTATCATCTCATCAGGGAGATTGTACACTAGGGAGACATAATCGTCACCCACATTACTTCCCAAAACAACTTAGCTGATCCATTTACAAAGGCCCTCTTGACTAAAGTGTTCCAGGGTCACCTAGTAGGACTAGGACTACGAGTTTTGTATCACTAGGGCAAGTGGGAGAATTATGGGTATTGTAATGCCCTAGTTTATTGTATTTATACATTTTATTCTCTCTATGTAAACTCAACATTGTATATATTTGTATATATTGATCCATTGGAGTTTTAGTCCAAGTGGGAATATTGTTGGGTTTTATGTCCTAAAACTTGCAGTTTATAAAATGATAAACATTTTCTATAATCAATATACTTATTATTGATTTCATAAATTGTATGAAAGAAATAAATCCAATAAATTAAGACCCACGACTATTGTATGAGTACTTGAACTTTATGTAGAGACATAAGAGTGGATCAGGTTCGAGTAAATAGTCAAAATGATCTATGGTACATGAATAAGGTTGGGTACCTTATTCTGGTAACACCATTGAATGCGGCCTACTTTGTAATTATAAAGAGTTTTAAAGTGCTACATATGATGTGATCCTAATTCGTACATGTTATGACATGAAGAGTGGGGGCGTCCTATGCAATGAGTTTGCATAAGATCAGGACCAAAAAATAAGTCACTCTTACTTAATAACGTTGTTTATTGTATAAGACTGACTATTTCACCTAGTTGACCTAGGTAACTCGATCTTAATCCTGCACTAACTATAAACTCCTGTTTATTCGGGATTGTCCTTAGATTTGCATAGGTGAGGATTGGCTCAATAGAGCCAGCTCAATAAGACTCCCATTGCAGGGGTAAGACCGAATAGATAGCTGGGGACGTAGGGTGCAAGACGGAGTTCACGCCTACCCCATTTAGGGATAAGAGAAATGTTTTTCTCTTAAGTACTGAATCCAAGTCTTGAATAAGGGGCCCCACCTCTCACTGCGTTGAGAGAGTTTAGTTTAGTGATTGGATAAAAAACCAGTTGTTCATTAGAGGATCAGTAGGAACTTGAGGAATAAGATGTAATCTCGAGGGTAAAACAAATATTTGACCCAATCGTTATTACGAACAACCTGTGAAGGGTCGACTTGTTGATTATGGTCAAATCATGTGCACATAATATATCTACAGTGAGGGGAGTGCAACTATGGGCTTTAATGGAGTGATCCATTAGTTAACGAATGGGGATTAATCTGGTTTAGTGAGTTTAGCCAATTAATCTCGGATCGTTGGAGCTCATGATCTGTAGGTCTACGAGGTCCCTCTACTAGCTCGTAACGAACTAGCTTTAGAATAGCGTGATAAGTTAATTTGAAACGTTTAAATTAGAATTAAGGGAATTAATAATTATATGAGATATAATTATGTGTTTAATTTGAGAATTAAATGGAATAGGAGAATTTATATTTAAATACAATTTAAATATATAAAGATGGATATATGTAAAAATCAATTTAATATTTGATATTAAATTAATTAAGTTTTATTTAATAATTAATTTATGAAATTAATTTCAATTTTCATTTTTTAAAATCAAAATGGATTTTGGAAACATCATTTTTGATTTTATGATAAAATAGGAAATTTTGAAAAACAAAACACTAGAATGGAAAAATTGGGTTTTCCATTATCCATCTCTTAGTTGCTCACATAAAAGCATTCACCATAGCCTTGTCTTACTCCAAGCATGAGTTACAACTCATGCAACTCTCTTCTTTGCATGTTGATTTGCAATATAATGAAGAGTTTGGAGTGAAATTATGGCATGCAATCAAGAGAGAATTTTAGAGAAAATTTGGGTTGAAGAAAGGGTTCTTCAACAAGATTGCTACAGTGAGCATTTCTCCTTCATTCCTTGATTCAAGCTTGTTTTGAGTCCCACAACTGAATCAAGAGAATAGTGGGGAAGATCTTGAGGTGGTCTGCAACAAGATTTGTAGAAGATTGCAGCTGGAGAACAAGTTTTGAAGAAGTTCTACAAGAGGTATGTCTTGAAACTCGTTTTCTGCAAGAGCATGATTTATATTATGCCAAAATTAGTGAATTAGAGTGCTTAGATGATCCTTGTGTTTCTACTGTTACTGATACAATCCTACACACTCGATATAAACATGATTAGTAAGTTAACCCTTCACAGGTTGTTCGTAATAATGACTGGGTCAAATGTCTATTTTACACCCGAGATTACGTCTTGTTCCTTAAGTTCCTACTAACCCTCTAATGAACAATTGATTTGTGATCCAATCACTAAACCAGATCCCTCTCAGCCTAGTGAGAGGGTGGGATCCCTTGTTCAAGACCTGGATTCAGTATTTAAGAGAACGACCTTTCTCCTATCCCTAAATCGGGTATGCGTGAATTCCGTCTTGCATCCTAGGTCCCCAGTTATCTACACGGTTTTACCCCTGAAATGGAAGGCTTATTGAGCCAGAGCTATTGAGCCAACCCTTACCTATGCAAATCTAAGGATAATCCTTAATAAACAGGAGTTCATAGTTAGCTCAGGATTAAGATCGAGTTACCTAGGTCATCTAAGTGAAATAGTCAGTCTTATACAGTAAACAGCATTATAAAGTAAGATTGACTTATTTCTTAGTCCGGTCTTATGCAAACTCATTGCATAGGACACCCCTACTCCTTATGTCAATACGTGAATGAATTTGGATCACATCATTTGTAGTATCTTTACAAAAACTTCTAATAACTACAGAGTAGGCTGCATCCAATAGTGTTACCAGAATAAGGTACCCAACCTCAATCATGTACTATGAACTGTTTTGGCTATTTACTCGAACTTGATCCATCTCTATGTCTCTACATAAAGTTCAAGTATTCATATAATAGCCATGGATCTTAGTTTATTGGATTTATACTTTTATGTATGCAATTTATAGAATCAATAATATGTTTATTGACTATAAAATATGTTTATCTTTTTACAAACTGCGAGTTTTAAGACATAAAACCCAACAGTTCATCGAGGCAACTTTCTCGTAAAGTTGACTAAAGCAACTTTCTCGTAAAGTTGACCAAGGCAACTTTCATGTAAAGTTGGCCAAGGCAACTTTCTCAACTTTCTCGTAAAGTTGACTAAGTCAATTTTCTTATAAAGTTGGCCACACTCTCTCGTAAAGTTTACTTGGTCAACTTAAGTTACCTTTCTCTAAGTTTTTTTTAAAAAAATATTTATTTATACATTTTCTTTTAGCTAGTAAGTTTTATCTTCACTTGTAGAAGACCTCACGTGTTTGTTTGCTATGGTGGTATTTGGAATGAGGATGAATGAGAATACGCAGAAGGTAATCTAGAAGTTTGGATGTAAGAGGTGAAATTTGCGTTCAAAACTTCTTGTTGGAGTTGTATAATCTAAGTAGGATTGACCCAAATAACCATGATCTTACCCTAAGTGATAAAAAAACCCTAGAATTTTAAAATTAAGAACCCAAATGTTGAACCCCTGATATTAAATTTTGAAACCCCCAATCAATTTGACAACAATTCCAAAGAGAAGGATTATAATTAGATTATCTTTTGATCGAAGACTAAGAGATAAAGGGAACTAGTTCCTTAATCCAAGTTGGAATACTCCACAAACAAGATGATCAGACTTACTTGAATGTTCTTGACATGCAACCTTGAATCAAAAATTGCAAAATTAGCGATGAAACCCTAAAATCTCAAGCATTAAAAAAAACTAGCATATTATCTGTTTCTCATCTCCTTTAAACTCATCTTACTCAATTAAAAGGAGTTAAAAAGTCCATTCTACCCCTAACTAAAAAGAACTAAAAACCCAAACTAAACATATATGGGTCAAATAATGAAAATACCCAAAAATTAAGGTTTCAAATTAAAATAAATTAACAAAGTTCAATTGGTTTCATCTTGTAGCATCAACTGAAACCAATTATAAAGCTTATGAACATATATTGTTCCTTGAATTCCCCCAATTGAGTTCACTTCCGATTTAATGTGAGAATTCAATGCTAACTGTCGCTTCTTGGCACTTGAGCGTGTGATTGGTCTTGGAGGTAACATAAGAGCGTCCTAGCTCATATCATCTTCTCCCCCTTTTGAAGGATTTGTCCTCGAATCAAGTTCATTATCTGCATCAAAAGGAGTTAAGTTAGAAACATTAAAAGTAGAACTCATACCATATTTACCTTCAAGATCAATCTAGTAGGCATTGTCATTAATTTTTTTCATCACTCGAAAAGGTCCATCTCCCTTTGGGTTTAACTTAGAATCTCGTTGTTGTGAAAATTTTTCCTTCTGAAGGTGGACCTAAACCTAATCTCCCTTCTTATATATCATAGGCTTTCGATGTTGATTAACCCTTTCCGCTACCTTGGCATTTTGCTTTCCAATCCTTTCTTTAATCTCTTTATGTAGCTCTCGAATGGCAGTGGCCTTCTCATCAACTTGAAAATTCGCAACCTTGTTAGAAGGCAAAGGCAACAAATCAATAGGTGATAAAGGGTTAAATCCGTATACAATCTCAAACGGTGTACATTTAGTGACACTATGAACAACCCTGTTATATGAAAATTCAATAAATTGTAGAAAATCCTCCAATGTTTTGGTGAACATAGTCACCATTGTTCTATTGACTACTGTTGAGGAAAAATTAGTTTGTTAATATTTGATATGCATTGATGGTCATGCGATGATCATGCATTGGTTTGAAGAGTATGCATTATGCGTTAATCGTGTATGCGATGATCATGTATTCCTGTGACAAGTTTTCTTGCTCTCTCGCCAAGTATAACAAGATCACAAGTTTCTCGGGATGATCCGAGGTCGAACACGAGGACTTGCAACAAAAAGATGAATATAAAGTAACGTGTTTGAGGCCGAGAATAAAAATAAAAAGAAAGAAGTGAAGGAGCTCTTATCAAAGAGAATCCATGAGCAGAAGCAAGATCTTTCCAAGCCCATTATGACAGAATTAAAGCATTCATAAACATATAAAATAGTTATGCATCTTCTAACAAATTTCAACATGCTTTTATAATTAAATACAAAAGGAGTGAGAGAATTACCTTTGAAGAACGTTTCTTCTGAAGATCTCTTGCTCTCGTGAAGAACTGGAACAACAACCTCTCGCTGTCGCTACAATCGTCTAATCGATCTCTTGCTGTCGCTTAGATCACGAAAAATCTTCTCCACAAACAAACAACCTCTTAGACACCACCACTTTGCAACCTTGTATTCTCGGAGTGAGAATCTAAGAGGTGCGAGCTCTGTTGGATTTAGTAGAGGGATGGAGGAGAGCAACGATCGAACTATACAATCAAGCAAGTGGGAGAATATATTGTCTATCACATAGGCTGAGATGCTTGATCATTTAGTAAATCTCGCTAGGTACACGATCGTTTAGAAAAACACACTTGATCCTTTACATGATCGTTTATTAAATCTCGCTTGGCACGCGATCGCTTAGTAAATCACGTTGGATCATCTACACGATCATTTAGTAAAAGGCGCTTTACACGATCATTTAGGCTCTCGCTTAGAAGGCTATCGTGTAATCTTCCGTCAGCTAAACGATTAGCTATGCAACCTATGAAGCGATATCTGAAAAAATGAAAACTCTTTTCATTTTATCCTTCAGTTATGAAAACTGAACATAACCTCCCACTTTCATGCACGGTTAAAGGAGAAACCACCCACAATTATCATATAATTGTTTTAATTATAAGTAAATATAATAACTAACTCATCATATTATATTCATAACGTATAGTTTTAATATCACATCATATGTAACATATAAACCATAGTTCTTTTCTCCTTTATTTAATATAAATCACATTTATTTCAAAATCCTCCAATTAATGTATCTCATACATCATATCAATTATATCACACATAAGTGTACCAGTTTAATTATATCATATATAATCAAAATCCTTCTTGTTAATTTGAACACTTCAAACTAACCCAAAAACTAATTCTCAACTTGAATCCATTGAGCTACCAAGGGGACCTTATGTACCTGTAGCTTGAAGTTCAAACGGTATGTGAATAGCTAACTAAACTCTTTAATCACGAGATCCACCATCTGTTAACTGTTGGGCACTCCACTAAAGACCGATAGCTGCACTCTTTTCACTACAAATATATTTCTATTTCCATTGGATATAACCAGCCAACAGTACGATAACCCTTCATAGATCGCTCATAAGTACAACTGGACCAATTTACCGTTTTGCCCCTATAGTTACATCTAACTCCTTAAGTACCACTGATTCCTTTAATGAACAATACAACATAGTCCCACTATGTGTGGACACCTCTCAAGCCAATGGAAGGTGTGTGGCGCCATATCGTTCAAGCCCCAGAATTAGCCCTTAAGTACCACTGATTCCTCTAATGAACAATACAACATAGTCCCACTATGTGTGGAAACCTCTCAAGCCAATGGAAGGTGTGTGGCACCACATCGTTCAAGCCCCAGAATTAGCCCTTAAGGGAGCAATCTATTTATTTACCTCTGCTTCGGGAAAGGAGTGAATTCCATCTTGTGCAGCTGAGTTCCCAAATTCCTAATCAGACGAATCCCCAAAGTGGTATGTTTGGGTCGGCAATCTGGCCACTCACACCCATGTAAATCAAAGGACCGCCCTCCTAGGCAGGAGTTTCCAACTCAGTTAGGATTAAGGTCATGTTACCTATGGTCATCCTAGTGAAATGAAAGTCTCTATCATGAACGACGTTATATAACAAGACTAAACACTTCGTGGTCCAGTTTTATACAAACTCCTTTGTATAGGACACCCTCACTCGCATGTCTCCACATGAATGATCAGGACTAGACTATCTGTAGCACTTTACAACATTTGTAACATCTACAAAGCGGGCCGTATCCATAGTGTCACAAGGATAAAGTTTCTCTCCTTTATCCATATACTACAGACCATTTAGGTTATCACTTAAGACATGATCCACTTGTATGTCTCCACATACATGCTTAAGTTACAACGACAACCAGGGACCTTAGTGTTGGGATTGGTGTCCTAATTTCCCGGAGTCTTGTTATTTGTAATTATACACATTGTTTTATGAATAAAATAACTATTATTTCATTCTGACATTTACTCAAATCCAATAAACAAAGCAACATGGTTATCTTATGTAAACTTAAGCATGTATATGTGATATACAAGTGGGTCATGCCTTAAGTGATAATCTAAATAGATCTGTAGTATAAGGATTAAGGTGGGATACCTGATCCTGATGATACTACGGGTATGACCCGCTTTGTAGAGGTTTACAAGTGTTGTAAACTACTACAGATGGTAGATCCTGACCATTTATGTGGAGACGTGCGAGTGGGGGTGTCCTATACAAAGAGTTTGTATAATACCGGACCACGAGATGGCTAGACTCTGTATATAACGCCGTTGATACTAGAGACTTACATCTCACTTAAACAACCATAGGTGACACAACCTCAATCCTGAGTGTTTTGGGAATTCCTGCCTTTGAGAGCAGTCCTTTGATTAGTATGGGTGAGAGTGGCCAAATTACCAACTCAACATGCCTACCTTTTTGAGGACTTGTCTGATTTGGGAGCTGGGAACTCAATACACAAGATGGAATTCATTCCTTTCCCTAAACAGGGATAAGTAGAGAGATTGCTCCCTTAAGGACTAATTCCAGGGCTTGAACATAGTGGCCACAACTTCTCTTTGGAAGAGAGGACTCAGTCATGGTAGGACTACAACTTATGTTCATTAGAAGGATCAGTGGTACTTAAGGAGTTAGATGTAACTACAGGGGTATAACGGTTATTGGTCGAGCTATACTTACAAGCGATCTATGAAGGGTTGTCGCACTGTTAATTGGTTAAGATGGACACATAATATATTTGTGGTAAGAAGATTTCAGTTGTTGGTCTATAGTGAAGTTCTTGGCAGTTAACTGATGGTGGATCCCGTGTCTAAAGAGTTTAGTCAGTTATTCACATACCGTTGGAGCTTTAAACTATAAGTCCATAAGGTCCCTTCGGTAGCTCAATGGATTCAGTTGAGAATCAGTTCTTGGTGTTGATTTGAAATGTTCAAATTGACAAGAAGTAATTTCATTATATATGATATGATCGGTATGATGTATGAGATACATCTAATGAAGGATTAATGTAAATGACATTTACATTAACTACCATGGAATAGAAAAAGACCACTGGATTCTCACACCAAGAATACCAAGGTAGCCTTCTTGGTGGTGTCATACTCAACTCAACACTGTCGAGGTTTTGTGGAGGCCATTCGTGTTGTTCAGGGTGTTCGTGACCAAGGCAATCTCTTAGTTCGAGTGCGTGGTGTTCATGCAGTGTAGCGGTCACGTTGGAAGAGCGTTCGAGGTTGCTGTGATCAAGTGTTCGTGATCAAGGAGCTTGGCGATGAGTCTGCAAAAGTGTGTAGTGTTTGTCCTTGATCTTTTGTATATCATGCTGTAATTTTTGTAATTAATGCATAACCGTATGTTTCTATTTCTGATTGTAATTGTAAAGTTCATATATGATTGTAATTTGGAATGATCTTTCTGCTGCTCATGGGAATCCTCGTGTTCGATTTCCTTCATCTTAGTTTATTGGTTTGTGGTAAATGCAAATAAAATATCTCATATTTCATAGACAACAGTGAAGAAAATATCTCATATTATTACATCACAAGTGTTTGTTCATACAGGTGTTTACAAACTACAAAACCCTATGAGAATTAAGGCATCAACCCCAACAAGAAGCTGATTAACTATGCGCTACTTCTACTCCTAGCTAAACAAACAATGAGTAAGTGATGCTTGACTATGAGAATCAGTAGAGATGCGGCAACTATTAACGCGTAATAAGATGCATGGAGAAGTAGGGTTGGGGAGGAGATATCACCAAGTCCTTAAGTTTGGTTGCAAGGCTAATCCCAGCTCACCACACTCGTGCATCACACACCTCTCGGTCTTTAGCTACAAGCATTAATCTCTATAACACATGGTTGATGTTGAGTTGAGCATAAAGTATTCCTATCTCTAAGTACACTTCTTACTTTGCTTAGTGAGTTCCACAACTACTTACCCTCTCCGGTAGTTGGTTATAGCTACTTGTTTCTACGAGCGATCATAGACAAGCATAGCGATAATCTCGCACTAAACAAACAAGATTGAATCTCTACATTCACGCGTCGCACACCTTTCGGTGATCTGCAACATGCATAATATCTCTATGTTGCATGATTGAGTATGTGATAACTCTTATAATCCGCACTTAGCTCGTGGAGGTGAAAGAAAAAGATGATAAAGTAGAAGAAGATGTTGAAAATGATATTGAAGGAACTAAAGAGATGCATTGATTACAAAGTGTATTAATGTCTTAAGCCAAAATGTAACACAATACAGAGATGAGAAGAGAGATGGAAGGCTAGATGTAGGCAAACTCTTGCTTCCATCAAATGTGTGTCAAGGCTGCTGGTGGTGCAATGGATGGGCAGTGGAGTAGTGGATGGGCGGTGGAGTAGTCCCTCTCGAGCTCTATCTTCGACGAAGCTTTGATTGTCAATCGGAGGAAGTTATGGAAATGAAGAACTCTCAAACAAATTCTTGCTCATGCTCTTTCCTGTGATCATAGGAATCTGCCCAAGACAGAAGTCCCAGATGCTTGAACTTGGGCTCCAAGGCTCTATTTATAGAGCCAATTACTGACAACTTTGATAATCTCGATCTGAATCACTGCCATTACTGATTCTTTAGGTAAGAATGTCAACGATGCATCATGGTCTGACTGCTTTTCAGAAGGTCTGTTGAGTAGCTTAGACATCACGAGGTATGCGTTCATATTCATTTCTTCTACATGATCAATGCATTCCACCCACTCCTTGCGATCATACTTCTATCATGGCTATCACTCTGTAGTTGCGGCAGTGCATGCAACCAACTTAGCTTCAATTAGATCAACGCAAGCGATTAACTCTGGCGACAACTACAAAATAGACATTTAGACGCAAGATAATGCATGATATAGGGTTAGCGGGCATTTTTAGTGCAGATCAATGCAAGTTCATTATTTCATACGAGTTCTTAGCAATATCAATGCATGCTCTCTCATCAACCCTTATTGTTCTAAGTAAAAGGCTGCAATAGCTTGTATTTCTACAAGTTATCAACTACCTCAGTTTGTCCATCAGTCTGAGGATGACATATAGTTGAGTAAACTAACTTAGTACCAAGCTTTCCCTAAAGTACTTTCCAAAAATGACTTAAAATTTTCACATCTCTGTCACTAACAGTGTTTCTAGGGATTCCATGCAATTTAACCATATCCTTAAAGAATAAGTTAGCCACATGTTTAGCATCATTATTTTATTACATGCAATGAAATGAGCCATTTTGCTAAACCTGTTAACTACCACAAAAAGCCATTCCTCTCTTAGATCGAGTTAAACCCAACACAAAATCCATTGAAATATCTAACCATGGTCCACTAGGGATGGGTAACGACAAATATAGTCCATGTGGTTTCAACTTAGACTTAGCTTCCCTACATGCAATACATCTCTCACACTCCTTATGTATATCATGTCTCATTCTATGCCAAAAAAAATGTTCATTCAACATGTTATATGACTTAGTAACCCCAAAATATCCCATTAAACCTACCATGCGCCTATTTAACTAATAGCTCACAAATAGAACAAGTGGGAATGCAAAGTTTATTCTTCCTAAACATAAACCCATCAAACATCATATAATCAGGCACAACACATTTTTGGTTGAGATTTTCAACAATAGGTGCAAAATAAGTGTCTTGTGAATACAATGTCTTAATATGTCCAAAACCAAGCAATTTAGTGTGAAGGGCGTTTAACAAGACATACCTTGTAGATAGTGCATCAACAACTACATTTTCCTTAACTTTCTTATACCGTATCACATAAGGAAAAGTTTCAATGAACTCCAACCATTTTGCATGTCTTCGATTAAGCTTTTGTTGGGCTTTCAAGTGTTATAAGCTTTGGTGGTCAATATGGATAACAAACTCCTTTAGCCACAAGTAATGTTTCCAAGTTTGTAGTGCTCTCACTAAGGCATAATTCTCATTGTCGTATGTGGGATATTTCAAGGTAGTTCCATTCAACTTCTCACTAAAGTGCATCGATGGTATTTGATTCTGCATTAACACAAATCCCATTCCAATTCCATTGTCATCACATTCAATTTCAAATGTTAACTCAAAATTTGGTAAGGCAAGTAAAGACGCATTACATAACTTATCTTTCAATCATTGAAAGTGCTTTCTTGTACTTGTCTCCACTCAAACTTTATATTTTTCTTTATAAGTTCATTAAGTGGTGTTGCTATGGAACTAAAATCTCTAGTGAACCTCCTATAGAATCTAGCTAACCCATGAAAACTCCTAATCTCACTAGCATTATTAGGTGTAGGCCAATCTCTAATTGCTTTAACCTTCGCAGAATCAACTTCCATTCCATGTTTACCTTTTCCATGCAAAAACAACACTTTTTGAGATTAGCATAAAGCTTTTCCTTTCTAAGTGCAACTAGAACACACCTAACATGCATAACATGATCTTCTAGCGTCTTAGAATATATTAGGATGTCATCAAAATAAACCACTATAAACTCTCCTAAAAATTCATGCAATACATGTTTCATAAGTCTCATAAAAGTACTAGGTGCATTAGTTAAGCCAAAAGGCATAACTAGCCATTCATATAAAACATGCTTAGTTTTGAAAGCGGTTTTCCATTCATCTCCAACATTCATCCTAATTTGATGGTATCTAGATTTTAAGTTTATTTTTGTAAACAGACTACAACCATACAATTCATCTAGCATATCATCCAACCTAGGGATAGGATGCCTATACTTAATTGTAATTTTATTAATAGCCCTACAATCTACACAGTCTCAAAGTTCCATCTTTCTTAGGTAGTAGTAAGACAGGAACATTACAAGGACCTAAACTTTCATATACATACCCATGAGAAAACAACTCATCAACTTGCTTCTAAATCTCTTTGGCCTCTTATGGATTGGTCTGGTAGGCTGGTTGGTTTGGAATCTAAGCACCTGGAATAAAGTCAATCTTATGCTCTATGCTCTTAAAGGGCGGTAGCTCCTTAGGTAACTCTTCAGGAAAGACTTCCTTGAATTCTTGCAAAAGAGATATAAAGATACTAGGCAAAGAGGAGTAAAGGTCCTCGATTAGCAAACAAGATTCTTTAAATGCAACCATGAGTATGGTTCTTTTTGAGAATATAGCTTCTTTACCTCACAAGATTTAGCACTTCAACTTACTAGCTTTCTCTCTTTTTTCTTTCTAGGTCGCAAGCTACGGTCTTGCTTTTCTCTCAAGCCCTCATTTTCTCTCAAGCTCTCATTTTCTTTTCTTAATCTCTCATTTCCTCTCAAGCTCTCTTTTTTCCTTTCCTTTTTCTTTTCCTTTTGTTGTGACTTCTTCTCTTATTTTTTCTAGCTTCCCTTGATCAATAAGCACTTCTTTGAGGGATAGGGGTACAAGTACAATTTTTCTACCATTGTAAGTGAAAGTGTAACGGTTAAGAAAACCATTATAGATAACCTTCTTATCAAATTGCTAGGGCCTACCAAGGAGTATCTCACCGGCATACATGGGCACCACATCACACAGTATTCCATCCTCGTATCTCCCTATGGCAAAAGGAACCTTTACCTGCTTAGTCACCCTGAGTTCCCCACAATCATTAAGCCACTGTAGTTTGTAAGGTCATGGACGAGGTGTAGTATCCAAGTCTAATCGTGAGATCAAACTAGAGCTCATCACATTCGTATAGCTCCCATGTCAATCACTACACTCATGGTATGGTTTGTACAAGACAACGTGTATGAAAAATTTTCTCCATCTGATTCTCCAAATCATCCTCCTTCATATGTGTACTTAAGGCCCTTCTAGTGACGAGGGATAACCATGAAGTATCTTTCACTTTTTCCTCTCCTTCTTGGCCACTCATCAATTTTTCTACCTCTTCATCATCTTCACTCACATCGGTGACTATCTTTCCTTCTCTAATGATCATTGTCCTCTTATTAGTTTCCAAGTTAATGTCATAAATCGAGTGTATCTTGTAGTTTGTAAAGACAAATTATATATCTAATAAAATAAGAGGTATTTTATTAATGTTTAGCTTGCATTAATTCAATCCAATAAACTAAGATCTAATATTATTTTATGAAACTTAAACATGTATGTAGAGACATACAAGTGGATCATGTTTAAGTAATAACCTAAATGATCTGTAATAAATGAATAAGGCTGGGTACCTAATCCTGGTAACACTACGTATACGACCTGTTTATAGATATTACAATTATTGTAAAGTGCTACAAATGATCTGATCTTGATCGCTCATGTGGAGATATGCGAGTAGGGGTATTCTATACAAAAATTTTATATAAGACCAGACCACAAAATAAATAGTCTCTTTATATAACACTGTTGTTAGAAGAGACTTACATTTTACTAGGACGACCATAGGTGACTTGACCTTAATCTTGAGTGAGTTGTGAACTCCTGTCTATGAGAGCAATCTTTTGATTTATATGGGTGAGAGTGGCCTTGTTAACCGACTCAACAAGCCTACCATTTTGGGGACTTGTCTGAGTAGAGAGCTGGGAATACAACTATACAAGATAGAATTCCCTCTTTTTCCGACCTTAGGGAAAGTAGATAAATTGTTCCCTTAATAGCTGATTCTGGATCTTGAACATTTTAAGGCCCCAACCTCTTACTGGCCTGAGAGATGTTAGTTTATAGTTGGACTATAAACTTTTGTTCATTAGAGAGATTAGTGTTATTTAAGGAATTAGATGTATCTACTGGGGTAAAACAGTATTGTGGCCCAACAATAGTTATAAGCAATTTGTGAAGGGTTGACTCATTGTTGATTAGTTATATCCATGGACACAGAAATAAATCTGCAGTGCGAAGAGTGTAGCTATCGGTCTTTAGTGGAATGACCGGTAGTTAATGAAAATTGATTAATTAAATTAAATTAATTTAATTAAAGAGTTTAATAAATTAATCTTATATCATTGGAGCTTCTAATCTGTAGGTCCATAAAGTCCCCTGGTTAGCTCACTAAAGGATATATAAGAGGAATGATTTGAATTGTTCAAATCAATTGCATATTAATGAGATTAATATAATATAGTTAATTATAGATGTGATCTATAATTAAGAGAGAAAATATTTGAATAAGATTCAAATATTAAAGAGATGTATACATATAAATATGTGATAATTATATGTTGATTAATTTTATATTAAATATGATTTAATATAATTGTTTAATTAATTAATTAATAATTTTTGAGAAGTGGAGATAAATAAACATGTGACGTTTATTTATTTATAATTAATTGTATATATTAAATTAGATTTAATATATATGTTTATTTAATTATTAGACTAATTAATTAAATAAAAGTTACTTAATTAAATTAAAACTTAGAGTAGGAATGGGAAAGACTTGGAGAGGGGGTCACCCCTCCTCTCTATAAATAGGTCTTCATGGTCGGGTAACAGTTGAATTGGAAATTCTGAATCCTAGTCTCCTACTAGTTCTCTCAAAATCTCTCTTCTTTTCTCTACTACTTTTTCATCTTCGAAGTCTTGGAGACCACACATCCAATTCTTGAGATCCTAGAGAATAACAAGTTTTCATTTTTATGGTATCCCTTGATCATTAAAGAGACATTCCAGAGAAGACGGAGAGGGAATCCTGAATAATTTGGAAATCTACAAAGGTAAGGTTTTGCTCTTCCCTCTTTTCTTCTCTTAAATGTATGCTAACCTTGATTGTTTATCCATTATGTTATTATTTTTCTACTATATTTTGTTTATGTAAAATCGAAAACAAAATTGCAAAGCGATTACACGCTTCCACTTGGGATTCGATCCCTTCAATTGATATCAGAGACCAATTTGTGCAATTTTGATTTTCGATTTTTTAGAAACAAAATCAGAATAGAATGGTGGGTTTTTTTTTAAATATATGCATGAGATGTATGTGATTTTAATTGTGGTTTGCGAGTTGACTGTTTGGGCTTTTGACATTTAGATTTACAATTTTAATTGATGAGATCAATTTAAAACCCAGTGTTTATGGGTATTTTTTTTTTTAAATCGTAAGTCCGTGTCTTTTGTGGCCAAATTTTTTGTGAAAGAGAACCTAGAAAAACAAAGGCAAAACAAGAAAAACGGAGAGAAACTATGTAGTGCAGTTCGGTTTTTTAGGCTTTTACAAATTTGTTGATAACTAAAGTTCTAACCGTTGGATCGTGTTGAAATTTGGTCAGTATATTCAGGACACCTAGGGTCTCGTTTTGAATGGTTGGATCGTCATTTTGAGTCCTTTTTGCCTGTCATCACCATTGAACCGAAGCCTTTTTTTTTTTTTTTGTCTTTCTCCATTTTCTTTTAAGATTTTCTAAAATCTAGGGTTTTAGATTTTAGTCAACTTTGATATTTTCTTAATTTAATTATGCACGAGACGTATGATTTAAATTATTTTGGATAGTGCATAATGTATGCCATTTAGATTCAAAACCCCATCTTAGGATAAACATGTTCATGCATCATCAAAATGTAAGTGTTATATTTTTGGGATGCATGATCAAATTAGCATGCTCATGCATCTTAATATAGGTTTTTATATTCTTTTAGATGTATGGTGCATTAAGCATGTTCATACATCATACAAGATTATAATTGTTATAATGTATGATGACATGATGGATATGTGTGCTTAATAATTGTTAGATATAAGTGTTATATTTTTCAATTAAAATAAATTTTGCATTCAGCATGACATTACTTAGATACATATAAATATTATATTTAATCACTGTCTTTGAATGCAATTATATATTTTGTATTTCATTATTTTATAATGGTTATAAGTATAATGAAATTAGAATTAAAATCTATAATAAAGAGTTGCATGCAATCATAGATCCAATTTAATCTTAAATGGTTTAAAATTAATTCCCCTATATTTATGTTAAACACGTTTCTAATTAGATTAGAAATAGGTTAATCTTTTAAGTCGTTTTAATAGGATTAAATGGATTTCAATAAGAGATTAAATTTATAAAATAATTATCCATAAGGGACATTTGTCTAAGGAAAGATCTGTCTAGGCTGAGGCATTTAAGCTGATAGAAATAGAATACCTCTACCTAGGAACCAACTTGGAAGGTGAATTTGGCAAATATTTTATAAGCATACAATAAGTGATTGACTTCGTTAAAAACTTAACAAATGAAGTCACATATTGTTGAAATATTCAATATAGGCGTTATACTGAACAAATTAACAAAAGACTTTGTTAAAATTAACTAGTCATTTTTACTAAATTAACAAACCCATTTTTATAAAATACTCAGTAGGAGGAAAAAAAATATATGATATGTCAATTTTTTCCACTCACGTTCTCCCTAAAAGTTAACACCGTGAGACTCATGTTTGGCCTCGAGGCGCCCTGGGATTATCCCTTTTCGAATGGTTTTTGTGTGGGTCAATATCAAGGTGAAAGGAGAGAGTGTTTATAGTAAGTGGGAGAAGGATATGTTTAAACATATCCTACGGTCTCCTTCATTGGTTTGCATCGTGAGACCTTCTTGCACGACCTCAAGGTGCCCTAGGAACATTCCCCTTTGGATGGTTTGTGCATTATGTCAATATCAGGGGCAAACTTCAGAAATGGTTTTTGGATAGGATTGCTTTAGTTTTTGCCAAAATCGGTTTTTTCCTTCGGCTGGCTCATTGGGAGGGAACTCTATTGTCTAAAATGAAGGGTCACATTTACAAGAAATTGTTAAGCAAGTTAATGATTTCTTGACCAAATCAATGGTGACTAATCGTTATAGGAATAAGAGTTATTCTAGTGCAATCATTGGTTGAGAAGTGTCTCAATTTAGGGAAGGAGTGATTGACCACCCTTCGGTGGCTTTTGTCCTAAATCACTGAAGCGTCATTGCAAAATGGAATAATATTAGGTTCATTGTTAGTTTTTGCTAAACTTGGATTAAAATGAATTTTCGCATAAGTGTCTAAAATAAGTAATTTGTTTTCTATCAGAAAAAGTGAATAGCGCTTCAATGAACCTTCTTAATACTGAAATATTGACCGAATTCAATTACACAACTTGGAAAAAATTCGATTAAAACTATGTTCGTGGTTAACGACCTTAACTTCATCTTGACTGAGGAATGTCCTCCAGTTCCAACCCTTGATGCAACACGAAATCTTCGTGATGCATACAAAAGGTGGACGAAGGCCAATCTTGAGGCTTGAGTTCACATTTTTGGCAAGCATACCTGATGCCTTGACCAAAAGATTCGAGAGCATAGTCATTGCACTTCAGATCATGCAATCAATGCAAGAGTTGTTTGTGTGAGTGTCCTCACAATTCAAGCAGGATGGGGTTGATATAAGCAAAACTAGTAATGTCAGCTCCCTATTTGAACTCCAGTCTGTATTGAATGTCAAAGGACAAATAGAGGAGGCAAAAGTTTCTAACTCTAGCGAAGTTTATCAAAGAGGTTTGACCTCGGAGGAAAAACATGGAGTTCATAATAAGGGTGTTCAAGTTGATCTTATTGCTCTCTAGAATAGGAAGAGATCCAATGATAGTAAATCTGATTTACTTATCTTGGAGTCATGCTTAGTAGAGAATAATGATTCTGATTGGATAGTTGATTCAGGGGGTACTAATCACGTATATTCTTTCTATCAAGGATTTAATTCCTGGGGAGAATTGGAAGTTGGGGAGATGACTCTTCGAGTTGGTACTGGTGAGGCCATTTCAACTGTTGTCATAGGTAGGGTTAAGTTACTTTTGGACAAAAAACGATATATGTTATTAGATGACGTATATGTAGTTCCTAATATGAAAAGGAATTTAATCTCTATTTCTTGTTTGATTGAGCAAAATTGTTCCCTCTCCTTCTCTGGAAGTAAAGTGTTTATTTTAAAAAACGGAATGGAGAAAGGATTTGCTTCAAAAGAAAGTAACTTATAGGTACTAAGGCTTTTAGTTACAAAGACTATCCTAAATACTGAGATGTTCAGAACGACAATAATGGCTAAGAGATCAAAGATTTCTCATAAAGAAAATGCCCATCTTTGGCATCTAAAGTTAGGTCATATTAACCTCAATAGGATTGAGAGATTGGTGAAAAATGAACTTTAGTTTAGAAGAAAATTCTTTACCTGTATGTAAGTCTTTACTGAATGGAAGTCTTCTCTGGAAGTAAAGTGTTTATTTTAAAAAACGGAATGGAGAAAGGATTTGCTTCAAAAGAAAGTAACTTATAGGTACTAAGGCTATTAGTTACAAAGACTATCCTAAATACTGAGATGTTCAGAACGACAATAATGGCTAAGAGATAAAAGATTTCTCATAAAGAAAATGCCCATCTTTGGCATCTAAAGTTAGGTCATATTAACCTCAATAGAATTGAGAGATTGGTGAAAAATGAACTTTAGTTTAGAAGAAAATTCTTTACCTGTATGTAAGTCTTGCCTTGAAGGTAAGATGACAAAATGACCTTTTACTAGAAAAGGTTACAGAGTCAAAGAAACCTTGGAACTTATACATTTAAACCTCTGTGGTTCGATGAATGTAAAAGCAAGAGGAGGGTATGAATATTTCATCGTTTTTATAAATGATTATTCAAGATACGGGTATCTATACCTAATGAAACACAAGTCCAAAGCACTTGAAAAGTTCAAGGAATATAAGACTGAGGTTGAAAACTTGTTAGGTAAAAAGATAAAAACACTACGATCTGATAGGGGTGGAGAGTATATGGACTTAAGATTTTAGAACTATATGATAGAACATGGAATTGTTGGGGATGTTCTACAACTCGTAGTTCGTAATTCATGTTAAACATTCTATTTAAATGAGTAAATTATTCAATAAAGTTATTGATACTGCATTCTATTCAAAAAATCCAAATAAACATATCCTTGACTATTGTATGAATACTTTAACTTTATGTGGTGATATAACCAGAATCAAGTTATAGTATATAGCTTAAATGGTCTATAAGTATATGGATGAAGTTGGGTATCTCATCCTGGTAACACTATTGGATGCGGTCCATTTTGTATAACTGATATAAATGATGTGATTCACTAACCATTCATACAGAGACATGTGAGTGGGGGCATTCAATGTAATGAGTTTGCATAAGACTGGACCTCGAAATAGTCACTTTTTATAACAATCGTTTACTATTAAAGCTGGCTATTTCAACCTAAATGACCTAGGGTAACTCGATTTGCATATTATGGGATTATCCTTTGATCTACATAAGTGAGAGTAGTCCAACAACACTGCTCAATAAGCCTCCCATTTTGGGGATAACACCGGATAGATAACTAGGGACATAGTTATGCAAGATGGAATTCACTCCTACCCGACTTAGGGTTAACAGATAGGTTGTTCTCTTAAGTGATGATGCCTAGTCTTCAACAACAGGGCCCCACCCTCTCTTGGTAAAAAGGGTATGATTTATAAAAGGTATTATAAATCAATTGTTCAATAGAGGATCAGTGGGAGCTTAAGGTGCAAGATATATTTACAGGGGTAAAACGGTAATTTTGACCCAGTTGTAAATATGAACGACTTGTGGAGGATCAACTTATTGATCATGGTCGAAATGGACAAAAATATATCTATAGTGGGGAGAGTGCAACTATCGAGCTGTAGTGGTGTGTCTTGATAGTTAACGAATAGTAATTAATTCGGATTAAAGAGTTTAACCAATTAATTACAAATCGTTGGAGCTCATGATCTGTAGGTCCATTAGGTCCCTCTACTAGCTTGTAAATTGGAACAAAAAATTGAGTAATGATTGGATAAATTTTGGAATTAGGGTTATGAATTTGAAATGTTCAAATTCAATTTTAGGGTTTTCAATTGATTGTATTTGATACAATTAAAAACGTTTAATTTAGTTGAAATTAAACGAAATTGGAGAACCAATTAATATTTAAATTATGATTTAAATATGAAATTGAATCATATTGATGGAATTGGTATTTTATAAATTTAATATTAAGATATTAAATTAATAATTTTTAACTAAAAGGTTTAATTAAAAAATTGAAATTAATTTTATTAATTATTAATTTTGAATTAATTAAATAAAACTATTTATTAGATAAAATAGTTTTATTTAATTATAAAATCAATTTTAGTTTTAAAATTGATTTTAGGGTTAGTGGATTTTTCCAATTTTTGGGAAAAATCCATTAACCATTTCTTGGTGGTTTGTCACCCAATTCCACCTCCAAATTGTAATCAGCTCCAAGTAGGAGCTGTCTTCCATGCAAGTCACTCTCCCTGCAATAAAACATGTTATTAATGAATTTTCATGCATGGATTTGATATTAATTTTCTGAAAATTTGACTGAAGTGTTGGAATTCTGAAAACTTTAATAACCCATCCAAATCCCTCTCCAATTCAGCTTGATTAGAGTGTTTCCACCACACATTTCCTATTGAACATAGTGGAGAAGACCTTGGTGGTAGTCTTGTTGAAGTATCAAGCTCAATCTTGGAGTAATTCAGCTGAATTCGTGGATTAAGTCTACAAAGGTAATATTTGCTTCAAACCCTCTATGAATGTCTATGAATATCATGTTTTAAACTCAAATTAAGAGTAGTTGGAGTACTTATTGATTATGATTTATTTTGCTACATGTTATATTACTTCTTCAATTGGTTTCAGAGCATAATTTAAGCACTCAATTATTGTTAATTTGAGTTTGGTGGGTGAATTTCTAAGCATGTTTGAGTATGTGACTGATATGATTTAAATTCAATTTTGGCATTAGAATTCTCTTTGATTTCTAAGTTAAATTTGTAATTGGCTCTTGTTTGATGAGCTCATATGTATGCTTTAGAGTCTGTAATTTATATGGAGTCATTGAGTCCGAATTAGGCTGTAATTTGAAGATTGAAGCAAGCATGTTCGAGCAGAAAGGCATCCTTGTATTCTTTCAAAAGGTCAACCATTCTTCGAGAGTCAAAGTTCCACTAATCCATGCAGTGAATCTATCTCTCTTTCTTTGACATTTACATCTTTATCCGGACTGGACTTGAGCCTTCTACCCAGGAGCGTCGCGATGCTGTTCATCGAGCGTCGCCACGGGCTCGCTGATGAATAGCGTTGCAACATTGGGATGCAGCGTCACGATGTTGTTCATCCCAAGGGTTTTTGCTTTGCATGCTGCCTGGCCGATTCGTGGGTTGAAGAAACCGATTTGATCGATTCTCCTCCAAATCGATCCGGTTCAACTTCGTTTAGTGCCTGGTGGTCCAGTTCATGCGGTTCGGGTCGGGTTCGGGTTGGTTCGAGCGGTTCTTCATCAAATTAAAGTTGTTCTTGAGCCATTTTTGTAATAATTTAGCTTATTTATTTGCTTAGAATGCCAAAGTTGAACTATATTAGTGTTATTTAATTATTTTGTGCATATGATGTATATTATTCTTTTACATATATGTTATAAATTAGTTATAATATATAGTATGCATGCTTTAGGGTTTGTTAAAAATTGATATAATTGTTATGTTAATTTTTGCCTTTGAAGCATGTTATGGTTGGTTTAAAACATGTTTATTTTATAAGTTTGTTATAAAATGAAATTAGACCTTAAAATGCATAACAAATATATACAACATGCTCACTTAGGTAAACAACTGGTTTTAACTGTTAAAATAGACTATTACCTTATAAAATTTGGTTACAAACTCAAATAAGTTCATAAACCTATCTAAGGCTGGAGGTACTTAAGTTGACTATTTACGTAACACCTCCTACCTGGGGATTATGACTGAAAAAATAAGCGTTGTTAACTGATTTTATGAGCTTGCGTGAGCCGTGTAAGATTTAAAACTGGTTTATGTAAGATTGTATCAGCAACAACGGAAGCACAAGGATCATCTGAGACCTCAAATTCACTAATTTTGGCAAAATATAAAGCATGCTCTTGCAGAAAACAAGTGAGTTTCAAGACATACCACTTATAGAACTTCCTCAAAGCTCCTTTCTAACTTCTATCTTCTCCGACTCTTATTACAGACCACCTCAAGATCTTTCCCACTATTCTCTTGGTACTCTAGATTGAGTTATAGGACTCAAAACAAGCTTGAATCAAGGGATGAAAAAGAAAAGCTCACAACAACATTCTTGATGAAGAACCCTTTCTTAAAACCGAATTTTCTCTAAAATTCTCTATAGATTGTATACCCGATTTTCACTCCAATATCTTCACTATATTGCAGATCAACATGCAAAGGAGAGAGTTGCATGAGTTTCAGCTCATGTTTGGTGAACACAAGGCAAACAAGAAAGCTTTTGTGTGAGCTACTTGAAAGATGGATAATGGAAAACATTCTTTTTCCATTTTAGTGTTTTGTTTTTTTTATTTTTCAATTTTATCATAAAATAAAATTTTGATTTTAAAACTGAAAAATTAAAATTAATTTCATAAACTAATTATTAAATAAAACTTAATTAATTTAATATCAAATATTAAATTAATTTCAACACATATCCATCTTTATATATTTAAATCATATTTAAATATATAAATTCTCCTATTCCGTTTAATTCTCAAATTAAACATGTAATTATATCTCATATAATTACTATTCCCTTAATTCTAATTTGAACGTTTCAAATTAACTTATCACGCTATTCTAGAGCTAGTCCGTTATGAGCTAGTAGGGGGACTTCGCAGACCTACAGATCATGTGCTCCAATGATTCGAGATTAATTGGCTAAACTCAATAGACTAGATTAATCCCCATTCGTTAACTAATGGGTCACTCCACTAAGGCCCATAGTTGCACTCCCCTCACTATAGATATATTATGTCCACATGATTTAACTATAATCAGCAAGCCAACCCTCACCTATGCAAATCTAAGGAGTTCATAGTTAGCTCAGGATTAAGATTGAGTTACCTAGGTCATCTAGGTGCAATAGTCAGTCTTAAATAGTAAACAACGTTATAAAGTAAGAGTGACTTATTTCTTGGTCTTGATCTTATGCAAACTCATTGCATAGGACGCCCCCACTCCCCATGTCATAACATGTACGAATTAGGATCACATCGTATGTAGCACTTTACAACTCTTTGTAACAACTATAGAGTAGGCCGCATCCAATGGTGTTACCAGAATAAGGTACCCAACCTCATTCATGTACCATAGATCATTTTGACTATTTACTCGAACCTGATCCACTCTTATGTCTCCACATATAGTTCAAGTACTCATACAATAGTCATGGGTCTTAGTCTATTGGATTTAGACTTTCATACAATTTATGAAATCAATAATATTGATTATAGAAAATTTTTATCATTTTACAAACTGCGAGTTTTAGGACATAAAACCCAACAATAATCCCACTTGGACTAAAACTCCAATGGATCAATATATACAAATATATACAATGTTGAGTATACATGGAGAGAATAAAATATACAAATACAATAAACTAGGGCATTTCAATACCCACAAATTCTCCCACTTGCCCTAGTGATACAAAACTCGTAGACGTAGTTGTACTAGGTGACCCTCGAACACTTTATCCGAGAGGGCCTTCATAAATGGATCAGCTAAGTTGTCTTGGGAACAATCTGGGTGACGATTACATCTCCTCTGTGTACTATCTCCCTGATGAGATAGTACTTCCGCTCAATATGCTTTCCCCTTTTATGGCTTCGTGGTTCCTTTGAATTTGCTGTTGGGATTGGTGTCCTAATTCTCCCGGAGTCTCGTTGTTTTGTAAAGATACACATTGTTCAAGGAATAAAATAAGTGTTAGTTAATTCTGGCATTTACTCATATCCAATAAACAAAGCTCCTTGGTTATCTTATGTGAACTTAAGCATGTATATGTGATATACAAATGGATCATGCCTTAAGTGATAACCTAAATCGGTCTGTAGTATAAGGATTAAGGTGGGATAACTGATCCTGGTGAAACTACGGATATGGTTCGCTTTGTAGAGGTTTGCAAGCATTGTAAACTACTATAAATGGTAGATCCTGACGATTCATGTGGAGACGTGGAGCGGGGGTGTCCATTAAAAGGAGTTTGTATAAGACCGGGACCACGAGATGACTAGACTCTGTATATAACGCCGTTGATACTAGAGACTTGCATCTCACCTAAACGACCATAGGTGACACGACCTCAATCCTGAGTGTTTTGGGAACTCCTGCCTTTGAGGGTGGTCCTGTGATTAGTATGGGTGAGAGTGTCCAGATTGCCAACTCAACATGCCTACCTTTTTGGGGACTTGTCTAATCTGGGAGCTGGAAACTCAATCCACAAGATGAAATTCACTTATTTCCCGAAGTAGGGATAAGTAGAGAGGTTGTTCCCTTAAAGGCTGATTCTGGGGCTTGAACATAGTGGCCACAACTTTTCTTTTGAAGAGAAGACTCAGTCATAGTAGAACTATGATTTATGTTCATTAGAGGGATCAATGGTACTTAAGGAGACAGATGTAACTACAGGGGCATAACAGTTATTGGCCCAGCTGTACTTACGAGCAATCTGTGAAGGGTTACCGAACTGCTGATTGGTTAAGATGGACACATAATATATCTGTAGTGAGGGGAGTTATGCTGTCGGTCTGTAGTAGAGTGCCTGGCAGTTAATGGATGGTGGATCCCGTGACTAAAGAGTTTAGTCTGTTATTCACTTATCGTTGGAGCTTTGGATCTACAGGTCCATGAAGTTCCCTTGACTTGGATTATGTTGAGAATCAGTTCTTTGTGTTGATTTGAAATGTTCAAATTGACAAAATGTATTTTGATTATATATGATATAATCGGTATGATGTATAAGATACATCTAGTGGAGGATTGATGTAAATGAGATTTACATTAAGTACCATGTAATAGAAAAAGAACTATGGTTTATATGTTTTATGAGATGAAATATTAAAAATATAGGTTATAAATATAGTATGATAAGTTGGTTATCATTTATATTTATAATAATATTAATTATTGGATAATTAATACTTTTTCTTTTAAATAACCAAAGTAGTGGGTGGTTATTGGATCATGGTAACCATGAGTTTAAAAGAAAAGTGGTTTCTTATTTTGAAAAAGAGGTTTTTTTTTACAAAAGATTGAAAAGGTTGTTAGTTTTCTCTCGACGTATAGTAACTCACAGAAGTCGTCAAGTAAATACAGATTTACTAAACGATAGCTGGGCGAGCTAAACGATCGTGCAGGTGTGAGCTAAACGATCGTGTAGTGTTTACTAAACGATCGCATAGCTTTGCTAGACGATCTCTGGCCCAAGGTAAACGATCGTGTAGAGTCTGTACGTGACAGACCGAGCTAAACGATCGCATAGCTTTTGCTAGACGATTGATAACGGGCAAAAATGCACGTTATCATAGTGCTAAGTTCTTAAACAATGTTGGATTGCTTTGATAAAACATGTTAAATTGCATCAATCAAGCATCAATTTCATAATATTGCGGTCGCATGCGATCATCGCATAGGAACAATTGATTTTAGTGTTTTTATGCAGAATATGCGTTGACGCAATGCAAGAATTGCGATCATAGGAAATCATTGGTCGAGCGCAGCATCACTGCAAGGCTTTGCGATAATCGTGTTCGCAAATATTTGCCCGAAAAGGATCGCCACAACTTGATCAACGCAACATGGTGGGCGCATCTGGGTGAAAGCTAATTAATCGTGATGAGACAGAAAGCTGATGACAGTCGAATCCAAATTAAGTTGACAACCGATAACGATCACAAGTATATTAAGCTTTTCGATGAAAATTATTCGACGCATCAGTCAGGAATTAAAACCATCCCATCTGTACAATCATGAGAGAGAAGCCGCCTTTCACCATGGATGCTCTATAAATATCAAGGGTGACCTTCAGAAAAGGGGTTGATCAGTTCACAAGTTCAACTATTCTTTGTTCCACAAGTTCGCACGCCCTTGTTCATAGTTTTCTTTCAATTTAAGGCAGAGCAAGAGAAAAGTGGTGATACCGGAGATTGCTCAGGGAAATCAAGAGAGAACCTTGCGGCGTAGAAGCAAAGAGCGGGCTGACTCTCGCGAGATTATCTTTTGAGCACTAGTAGAAAAACAACATAAATGCCTAGGCAGCAAGAGATTGCCACCAGGCTCTTTATTCTATACTTGCATTGTTATTTTGTACTTCATCTTCATATTTATACAATGGATGTTTGATTTCTAATTCTGCTTACTCTCTTAATACGCATGAGTAGCAATTAAGCTTACTCTCTTAATACACATGAGTAGCAATTCAGCTTACTCTCTTAATACGCATGAGTAGTTAAACTAGTCGAATGGGTTGAGAAGAACTAAGCTAAAATGACTTAGGAAGTTCATTGCTTGCGATTGTCTTGTCTTATGCTGTGCAAAACACCCCTTTAGAGCTACTCGAGAGAGAGTCTGAAGAAAGAACCTAAGACTCAAGAGAGCTAGGTTAGAATCTAGACTCGAAAGAGCAAGATTAGAACTGCATAAACAAGAGATAGGGATTAGAGATAAGCTCTATTTGTCAACCTGCATCGCATGCATCCTAGAGATAGGAATGATATTATGTGGTTATGTATGTGTTATTCTATCATCGCATAAATAAGAATAGAGGCTTATGTGTAGGTCCTATAGACTTATCGCATATATCGCATGCGTTCTAGCATTAGAAGCCGTAGCATTCGCATCGAGAGATGGTTTACTATTGTATGCATGTTGCATGGTCGCAAAGCACGAACGCTAGGAAGTGTTAGTCGAAACCCTTTTCAACTTGTTCACCGCATACTTATCGCATTTCCTGTTTATCAACTCTTTTCGAACTCCGCCGCATTTGTTTATTTTTCATCAACGCAAACAACAATCCCAACACTTTATTAATTTATCCGGTTACCGCAAAGTCTTTATCAAAATTACCAATGCAACCTGTTTTCACAAGTCCCTGTGTTCAACCCTGGACTTACCAGGAAACTCAGAGGAATTTACACTTGGATTCCGTTGAGAAAACTTGAGCGCACAATGCAATTTCATCAATGCATATCATCCACATTTCCACTTCATAAAATTAAGCATCAATGATCGCATAGCTTTATCTAAATGATTGGGCATTGACCTATACGATAGGTCTCAGCCAACTCCCATTTTCTCAGTCGTGTACATGATCGTTGTTTCCTCCCTTCGTCTGCCTCATACCAAGTCCGAACAGAGCCCACCCTCTGGATTTTCACACCAAGAATACCAAGGTCGCCTTGTTGTTAGTGTCAGACTCAACTTGACACCATCGTGGTTTACTGGAGGCTGTTTGTGGTGCTGTGAAGGCCGTTCGTGTTGCGGAGGAGTTTGTGATCGAGGAGATCGTTGAGGACAAGCGCGAAGTGTTCGTGCGGTGTTCGTTGCGGTGTTGTGGTCGTGTAGATCGAGCATTCATGGTTGCTGTTGTTCGATCAGAGTCGTGCATCGGAGCGTGGAGACGCATCCTCTTATGTGTGTAAAGTTTCCCTCTTACATTTGGTATTTGTTCATGTTGTAATTTCTGCATTGTAATTGTATAACCATTTGTTTGAAGTCTACTGTATGATTTTTTGATTCATGATTATTATTTGGAATACTCTTGCTTCCACTACTCATGGAAATCTCGCTTCTGATTTCCTTCAATTGGTATCAGAGCTAGGTTCTCTGATATTCCAAATTATAGATCTGAATCGAATGTTTTTTATAGTCGCGGTGGGTTTCTGCATTTGTGGTTAACCGTTTCCTGCATTTGTGGATAAATGTGATGAACGTTTTGGGTTTAAATTGCCTTTTTGTTAAAGCTTTCGATATTACAAAGTGTTAATTGTAAAGGTCCCTGCATTTTTGGACGAAATTAACTTTACAATCGAGTTTGTAATTCAAAAAGTTTGAGTTTTTCGAGTCGTTCGTGATGAAGCTTCAGCGCATGGCGATGCAGTTCTCAACAAAGAAGAAGACCAAGCATTGGTCGATCATGTAGCCTCAGGTAAATGATCGTAGGGATTTTACTAAGCGATCATTTAGATTTTTCGTTATATACGATCGTGTAGTATTTTCTAAACAATTGTTTAGCTAATGTTAAGCGATGGGGTAAATCGTTTACCATATCGTGTAGCATTGGATGCACGATCGCGTAGGCGCTGGAGGTAGGAAATTGTAGTGGGATCATGCGATGCTTGTCGTTTAATAGAAGGCGCGCACTAGACGATCGCATAGTTAGCAAGCTTCATCGCTTAGTTACTACCTATGCGATCATGCGTATATGATACGGAGGCGCAAGCTAAGCGATTGCTTAGGCAATGGTGCTTTGCAGCATCGTAGTCGCTTAGACGATCATGAAAGGCGGGCATCGTGCGGAGCGCGCTAAGCGATCGTGTACTTCAGGCTTCATCGCTTAGTAAAGGTACACGATTTTTTTGTAATACCTAAATGATTGTTTGGATTTTTCTAGATGATCGTATAGTAATGCTAAACGATCGTTTAACTCTGGGAGCACTGGTAAGCGATAGAGCAAAGAGTTTGTTTTATTGTGTAGACGATTGCAGGGTGCGTAGTACACGATGGTTGGAGAAACGATGCTTTGCTGAGTGATTCAAGACTTGGTTCGCCTGTTTGAACCGGAGACTCCTTGTCTTTGTAATAGTTAGCTTTTCTTTTGTTTTTTAAGGTAATTTTACCCGGTTCATCAACTTTGATTGCTTACATGTGATGTATGGTGCTTATATGCCAAAGTGTTTGTCATATAGTTAAAAATCCACCTTAGGTTGTGCAATTATTCATGCATCATGTGTTATAATCAAGCATGAAGAAATTACTTGAAAGCATGCGCATGCATCATGAAATATAAGAGTTATATTTTGCATGCAATGAGCATTATCATGCATCATCCTATTATTATAATTGTTATAGTCTATGGGTGAATGGAAGTATGTTTTTCTTGTTTCATTGCCGTTTTATATAAAAGAAGTAGCAATGAATGGACAATGCATTGAGCATGACACTTAGGTTGTTTATCATCGTTCTGAATGCCTTGCATGTGTTAGCCTTGCATTGTGGTGGTTGTTTTTGTTTATAATGTTATAAAGGAAATTAGACCTAAAATCAATAATTCAGAGTTTCATGTGGACTTAGGGTGAACTAGACCTAAGTTCAAGGGGTTCTAAAGAGTTTAGTAACCTAGATTAATCTTTTAAAATCGGTTTAATAGGATTAAATTTGTTGGAGTAAAAGATTAAATTTGTTTTAAACCTATCTATAAGGGACCTTTTGTCTAAGGTGGGTTCTGGCTAGGCTGAGGTTCGTAAGTTGACGGAAACGTAATACCCCTACTTTAGAACCTACCTAGAAAGGTGAATTAGATAGATTTTCAACAAGCATGCGACGTTTTGGTCAAAGACTCCATTAAAGAGTTTAATGGAAGATGATAAAAAGTTGTTCAACTATCCAAGGTAAAAGTTACTCTTGGGAAAACCTAAAAGTCACTTATTTAAAATCCTTAGCCATGTTTTTTCTAAGTAAGTTAAACCCTAGGTTATAAAATACTCAGCTGGAGGAGGAGGTGTATTAGATATGTCTATGATTCCACTCACGTTTCTCCCTGTATGTTCACGTGAGATTCATGCTTGGCCCCGAGATGCCCCAGAATGCATCCCCCTTAGGATGGTGTTTGCATGAGTCAATATCAAGGTGGACGGAGATAGTATTTATAGTAAGTGGGTGAAGGGTGTGTGTCAACATGTCCTATGGTCTCTGTCATTGGTTCACACCGTGAGATCATTTTTACGCCCTCGTGTAATCCTGGTAGTGGGCCCCTTAGGAAAGGTTTTGTGCAGTTAGTCAATATCAAGGTGAACTCCATAAATGGATATGGTTCTTTAGGTTTTGCCCCAATCGGAATTTTTCCCTTAGGATTGGTCTTTTGGGACGGACCTCTAGGGCTTAAAATGGCGGGTCACACTTACGGGAGATTTTAAGTAAGTTAATGATCTCTTGGTTAAATCAATGATGGCTAGTCGTTATAAGAACAAGAGTTGTTCTAGTATTAATGACTAGTTGAGAACTTCTCAATTCAGAGGAGGGGTAACTGACCTTCCTAAGGCGGCATTTATCCTAAACCTTTGAAGTGTCATTGCGAAACTAGATGTCACACGGGGCTCATGTTAGTTTTGCTAAAACCTTATTGGATGTTGTTTTGTTTTACAACGGGTATTTGCTTAAAACTTAATATAGGTCAATGTGTTTTTCTTTTCAGCAACTCGTTAGTATTTTCGTTTAAAGCTTTTAAAATGACCGATTACTTACAGTGGGAAGAATCATGTGAAACGAATTTTGTGCCAAATGACCTCCATCCCACTATTCTCCAAAAGAGGAGACAAGACAGCAAATATGATTTATTGGTCTTGGAGACATGTCTGGTAGAGAATGATGATTCTGCCTGGATCCTTTATTTAGGTGCTACCAATCATGTCAGTTCCTCTTACCAAGGATTTATTTCCTGACAAACGTTGCCACAGGGAGAGATGACTCTTCAAGCCAGTAATGGTGAGGTTGTTTTAGCTGTTGCTGTAGGCAGGCTAAATTTGTTTATTGACAAGAAACTTTATCTGTTACTGGATAATGTTAATGTAGTTCCTTATATTAAGTGAAACTTAATCTTGGTTTCTTGTCTCATTGAACAAGGCTATACCGTCTCCTTTTTTGAGAATAAAGTGTTTATTTTCAAGAATGGCATGGAGATTGGTTATGGTTCAATGGAAAATAACTTATATGTACTAAGGCTATTAGTCATCAAAGCCTTGTTTAGCATTGAAATATTTAGTATGGCAACAATAGCTAAAAGACCAAAGGTTTCTCCAAAGGAAAACGCCCATCTTTTGCATCTAAGGTTAGGTCACATCAACCTCAATAAGATTGAAAAGTTGGTGAAAAGTGGACTTCTAAAGAGTTTAAAAGAAAACTCCTTGCCGATATGTGAATCATGCCTTGAAGGTAAGATGACCAAATGACCTTTTACTGGAAAAGGTTACAGAGTCAGGGAAGCCTTGAAGCTTGTACATCTAGACCTCTGTGGTTCGATGAATGTTAGAGCTCGAGGTGGGTATGAATACTTCATCTCTTTCATAGATCATTATTCAAGGTTTGGGTATCTCTTCCTAATGCAACGTAAGTTTGAAGCTCTTGACAAGTTCAAGGAGTATAAGGCTGAAGTTGAAAACTTGTTAAGTAAGAAGATAAAAACACTACGATCTGATCGTGGTGGAGAGTATATGGACCTCCATTTCCAGAACTATATGATAGAACATGGGATTACGCCCTAACTCTCGACCCCAGGTACACCTCAGCAGAATGGTGTATCAGAAAAGAGAAATAGGACCTTGATGGACATGGTTCGGTCTATGATGAGTTATGTTCATCTTCTAGACTCGTTTTGGGGTTATGTAGTGCATACTGCATGTTATATTCTAAACAACGTTCCCTCAAAAAGTGTTTCTGAAACACCTATTAAGTTATGGAGAGGCCGTAAAGGTAGTTTACACCACTTTAGGATTTGGGCCTGTCCAGCACATGTGCTAGGGACTAAGTCAAAGAAGTTGGAACGGTGTTCGAAGGTTTGCGTCTTTGTGGGCTACTTTAAGGAAACAAGAGGAGGATCCTTTTATGATCCAAGTGAGAACAAAGTGTTTGTTTCTACTAATGCTATCTTCTTGGAAGAAGATCACATGAGGGATCATAAGCCACGAAGTAAGCTCATTTTACGTGAGATATCAAGTGAGACTAAGACTGTTGAGGGTTCAACAAGAGTTATTGAATAGGCCGACAAATCAACAAATGTTGTTGAGGTTGGGACGTCTAGTCAACCAGCTCAAGAGTTGAGACTGCCTCGATGTAGTGGGAGGGTTATAAACCCACCAGAATGCTACATGGGTTTAACTGCAGCCCAAAACGTCATTACGAATGAATGGGTCGAGGATCCATTGTCTTTTAAAAAAGTAATGGCGGATGTTGACAAAGATGAATGGGTTAAGGCCATGAACCAGGAAATCGAGTCTATGTACTTTAATAACTTCTGGGAGCTTATTGATCCACCTGATGGGGTCAATCCTGTTGGGTGTAAGTGGATGCATAAGCGAAAGAGAGGTGTAGATGGAAAGGTGCAAACCTTTAAGTCTAGGCTCGTGGCAAAGGGTTATACCCAGGTTGAGGGAGTTGACTATGAGGAAACTTTCTCATCTGTTGTCATGCTTAAGTCTATCCAGATTCTCCTGTCCATAGCCACATTTTATGATTATGAAATATGAAAAATGGACGTCAATACTGCCTTTCTTAATAGTAATCTTGAGGAGACCATCAAGAGCAAAGTGTTTTCAAGCTTAATAGGTCCATTTATGGGCTGTAATAAGCATCTCAATCTTAGAACATCAGATTTGAAACTGCTGTCAAATCGTTTGGCTTTGACCAGAACGTTGATAAGCCTAGTGTTTACAAGAAGATCATCAACAGTTCAGTAGCTTTCCTGATGCTGTATGTAAATGATATTCTACTCATTGGGAATGATTTAGGATATCTGACTGACATTGAGAGTTGGCTAGCTACCCAGTTTCAAATGAAAGATTTGGGAGAGGCACAGTATGTTCTCGGGATCTAGATCATTTGGGATCGCAGGAACAAATGGTTAGCCCTATCTCAGGCATCGTACACTGATCAAATGTTGATCAGGTACAAGATAGAGGATTCCAAGAGGGGTTTGTTACCTTTCAGGCATGGAATCGTTCTGTTTAAGGATCAATGTCCTAAGACACCTCAAGAAGTTGAGGAGATGAGATGGATTCCCTATACTTCTACTTTAGAAAGCTTAATGTATGCAATGTTGTGTACTCGACCCGACATTTACTATGCAGTAGGGATTGTCAGTTGGTATCAGTCCAATCCAGGATTTGATCACTGAACGGCAGTCAAGACGATCCTCAAGTATCTTCGGAGAATGAGGAACTACATGCTTGTGTATAGAGATAAAGATCTGATCCTTATAGGGTACACGTACTCTGACTTTCAGACCGATTGAGATTCTCGTAAATCGATATCGAGGTCAGTGTTTACTCTGAATGGAGGGGCTGTAGTTTGGCAAAGCATCAAACAAGGATGCATCGCAGAATCCACTATGGAAGCCGAATACATAGCGGCTTGTGAAGCAACTAAAGAGGCTGTTTGGCTAAAGAAGTTCCTTACAGATTTGGAAGTTGTTCCAAATATGGATTTGCCTATCACTCTTTATTGTGATAACAGCGAGGCTGTGGCAAATTCGAAGGAGCCTCGGAGTCATCGTCGAGGTAAGCACATAGAACGAAAATATCACCTGATCAGGGAGATTGTATGTCGCGATGATGTGATAGTCCAGCAGATCACATCAGAGCACAATGCTATTGATCCCTTTACAAAGGCCCTCACGGCTAAAGTGTTCGAGGGTCACCTGGAGAGTCTGGGTCTGCGAGATATGCGACATCTTGTCTAGGGCAAGTGGAAGATGATACTAAGGTATGCCCTAGTTTATTGTATATTGTACATTTTAATAATGTATTGTACATTAGTCTCCCGAGTCAATAGGACAAGTGGGAGATTGTTGGAGACCTATCGTATAGGTCAATGCCCAATCATTTAAATAAAGCTATGCGATCGTCTTGCAAAAGCTATGCGATCGTTTAATCTATCGTTTAGCTCGGTCTGTCGCGTACAGACTCTACATGATCGTTTACCTTGGGCCAACGATCGTCTAGCAAAGCTATGCGATCGTTTAGTAAACATTGCACGATCGTTTAGCTCGCACCTGTACGATTCTTTAGCTTACCTAGCCATCGTTTAGTAAATCTGTATTTACTTGACGACTTCGTGAGTTTCTTTTCGCGGAGAGAAAACTCAAAAATCCTTTTCAAACTTTTGTAAAAACCTCTTTTTAAAATAGGAAACCACTTTCCTTTTAAACTCACGGTTACCATGATCCAATAACCACCCACTACTTTGATTATTTAAAAGAAAAAGTATTAATTATCTAATAATTAATATTATTATAAACATAAATGATAACCAACTTATCATACTATATTTATAACCTATAGTTTTAATATTTCATCTCATGAAACATATAAACCATAGTTCTTTTTCTATTCCATGGTACTTAACGTAAATCTCATTTACATCAATCCTCCACAAGATATATCTCATACATCAAACCGATTATATCATATATAATCAAAATACCTCTTCTCAATTTGAACATTTCAAATCAACACCAAGAACTGATCCTCAACATGAATCCAAACTACCAAAGGGACCTTATGGACCTGTAGCTCCGAACCTCCAATGGTACGTGAATAATTGACTAAACTCTTTAGTTACGGGATCCACCATCCGTTAACTGCCAGACACAACACTAAAGACCGATAGCTGAACTCTCCTCACTAAAGATATATTATATGTCTATCTTAACCAATCAGTAGTGCGACAACCCTTCACAGATCGCTCGTAAGTACAGATGGGCCAATAATCATTATGCCCCTGTAGTTACATCTATATCCTTAAGTACCACTGATCCCTCTAATGAACAAAAATCATAGTCCTACTATGACTGAGTCCTCTCTTCCAAAGACAAGCTGTGGCCACTATGTTCAAGCCCTAGAATCAGCCCTTAAGGGAGCAATCTCTCTACTTATCCCTGCTTTTGGAAAGAAGCAAATTCCATCTTGTGGATTGAGTTCCCAGCTCCCAGATCAGACAAGTCCCCAAAAAGGTAGGCATGTTAAGTTTGCAATCTGGCCACTCTCACTCGTACTAATCAAAGGACCGCCCTTAAAGGCAGGAGTTCACAAAACATTCAGACTTGAGGTCGTGTCATCTATGGTCGTTTAGGTGATATGCAAGTCTCTAGTATCAATAGCGTTATATACAAAGTCTAGTCATCTCGTGGTCCAGGTCTTATACAAACTTTTTGTATAGGACACCCCCGCTCCATATCTGGTAGAGAATGATGATTCTGCCTAGATCCTTATTCAGGTGCTACTAATCATGTTAGTTCCTCTTACTAAAGATTTAGTTCCTAGAAAACATTGCCACAGGAACGAGGGTCTACATGTTTGTGTATGGAGCTAAGGATCTGATCCTTACGGGATACAACGTTGTTGATCCCTTTACAAAGGCCCTCACGGCTAACGTGTTTAAGGGTCACCTGGTAAGTCTGGGTCTGCGAAACATGCAACATCTTGTCTAGGGCAAGTGGGAGATGATACTGGGGTATGCCATAGTTTATTGTATTTTGTACATTTTATATTGTATTGTACATTAGTCTCCCGAGTCATTAGAACAAGTGGGAGATTGCTGGGATTGGTGTTCTAATTCTCCCGGAGTTTCGTTGTTTTGTAAAGATACACATTGTTCAAGAAATAAAATAAGTGTTATTTAATTTTGGCATTTACTCATATCCAATAGACAAAGATCCTTGGTTAACTTATATGAACTTAAGCATGTATATGTGATATACAAGTAGATCATGTCTTAAAAGATAACCTAAATCGGTCTGTAGTATAAGGATTAAGGTGGGATACCTGATCCTGGTGACACTACGGATATGGTTCGCTTTGTAGAGGTTTGCAAGCATTGTAAACTACTATAAATGGTAGATCCTGACGATTCATGTGGAGACGTGGAGCGGGGGTGTCCTATAAAAAGAGTTTGTATAAGACCTGGACCACGAGATAACTAGACTCTGTATATAACGTCGTTGATACTAGAGACTTGCATCTCACCTAAACGACCATAGGTGACACGATCTTAATCTTAAGTGTTTTGGAAACTCCTGCTTTGAGGGCGATCCTTTGATTAGTATGGGTGAGAGTGGCTAGATTGCCAACTCAACATGCCTACCTTTTTGGGGACTTGTCTAATCTGGAAGCTGGGAACTCAATCCACAAGATGGAATTCACTCCTTTCCCGATGCAGAGATAAGTAGAGAGATTGCTTCCTTAAAGGCTGATTCTGGGGCTTGAACATAGTGGCCACAACTTCTCTTTGGAAGAGAAGACTCAGTCATAGTAGAACTATGATTTTTGTTCATTAGAGGGATCAGTGGTACTTAAGGAGACAGATGTAACTACAGGGGCATAACGGTTATTGACCCAACTGTACTTACGAGCAATCTGTGAAGGAGTGTCGCACTGCTGATTGGTTAAGATTGACACATAATATATCTGTAGTGAGGAGAGTTTAGTTATCGGTCTTTAGTGGAGTGCCTGGCAGGTAAGGGATGGTGGATCCCATGACTAAAGAGTTTAGTCAGTTATTCACGTACCGTTGGAGCTTCGGATCTACAGGTCCATGAGGTCCCCTTGGTAGCTTGGATTCTGTTAAGGATCAGTTTTTGGTGTTGATTTGAAATGTTCAAATTGAGAAAAGGTATTTTGATTATATATGATATAATCGGTATGATGTATAAGATACATCTAGTTGAGGATTGATGTAAATGAGATTTACATTAAGTACCATGGAATAGAAAAAGAACATGGTTTATATGTTTCATTTGAAGAAATATTAAAACTATAAGTTATAAATATAGTATGAAAAGTTGGTTATCATTTATATTTATAATAATATTAATTATTGGATAATTAATACTTTTTCTTTTAAATAACCAAAGTAGTGGATAGTTATTGGATCATGGTAACCGTGAGTTTAAAAGGAAAGTGGTTTCCTATTTTGAAAAAGAAGTTTTTTTTACAAAAGATTGAAAAGGTTTTGAGTTTTCTCTCGACGTATAGAAACTCACGAAAGTTGTCAAGTGAATATAGATTTACTAAACGACGGCTGGGCGAGCTAAACGATCATGCAGTGTTTACTAAACGATCCCATAGCTTTGCTAGACAATCGCTTGCCCAAGGTAAACGATCGTGTAGAGTTTGTACGCGACAGATCGAGCTAAACGATAAAGCTAAACAATTACATAGCTTTTGCTAGACGATTTTATAACTTTATCTAACTTATTGAGCATCGATGTATATGATAGGTCTCAGCCATCTCCCACTTGCCCAGTCATGTACACGATCATTGTTTTCTCCCTTCGTCTAGCTCATACCAAGTCCGAACAGAGCCCACTCTTTGGATTCTCACACCGAGATAACCAAGGTCGCCTTGTTGGTGGTGTCAGACTCAACTCAACACCGTCAAGGTTTACTTGAGGTCGTGTGTGGTGTTGTGGAGGACGTTCGTGTTGCAGAGGAGTTCGTGACCGATGAGATCGTTGAGGAAAAGCTCGAAGTGTTCATGCGGTGTTCGTTGCGGTGTTGCGGTCAGTTAGATCGAGCATTCGTAGTTGCTATTGTTCGATCAGAGTCACGCATCGGAGCATGGAGACACATCTTTTTATGTGTACAGAGTTTCCTTCTGTACATTTGGTATTTGCTCATAATTGTAATTTTTGCATTATAATTGTATAACCGTTTGTTTGAAGTCGACTGTAAATGATTTGTTGATTCATGATTGTAATTTGGAATAGTCTTGCTTCCGCTGCTCACGGAAATCTCGTTTCCGATTTCCTTCATTTGCAAACTGTTGCCACAATAGAGAGTGACAAGCAAGTGTATATTAGCAACTACTTCCAGATCTGTCAGGAAATTTCTGAGCCATACTGCTTCTTTTGTTGCTTCACTTGCAACAACATACACATCTTCCATTGTGGAGTCTACAATACAACTCTACTTGATGCTCCTTCACACCACTGCTCCTCCGTTTAGAGTGAATACTGACCCCGAAGTTGATTTTCTCAAATCAATATCGGTCTGAAAGTCAGAATCAGTGTATCCAGTAAGGATCAGATCCTTAGCACCATACACGAGCATATAATCTCTCGTTCTCTGAAGATACTTGAGAATGTTTTTAACAAATCATTAAACCTGGCGGCAGCTTGCTCTTTGATCAGTGATTCGCCGGCGCGGAGAAGGAAAGGCCAAACACCCAAGCCTAACGAGCAGTCCAATGATCATGACCAGGATTGGGCTGAAATCTGCTGACAATTCCTATGGCATAGCATATATCGGGATAAGTACACAACATTGCATACATCAAACTCCCACAACAAATGCATATGGAATTCGATTCATCTCCTCAAAATCTTGAGGTGTCTTAGGACTCTGTTCCTTAGACAGGTGAATTCCATGCCTGAAAGGTAAAAATCCTTTCTTGGAATTTTGTATTTTATACCTAGACAACATCTTATCTATATAAGATACTTGAGATAATGCTAATGTTTTGTTCTTGCGATTCCGAACTATTTGGGTTCCAAGAACATACTGTGCTTCTCCCAAATCTTTCATTTGGAATTGTGAAGCCAACCATCTCTTAACGTCAGCTAGATATTCTACCTCATTCCCAATGAGTAGAATATCATCAACATACAACACCAGAAAAACGATAGTTTTGTTGACGATTTTCTTGTATACACAGAGTTCGTCAACATTTTGTTCAAAGCCATAAGATTTGATTACAGCGTCAAATCTCATATTCTTGGATCTAGAAGATTGTTTTAATACATCAATGGATCGATTAATCTTGCAAACCTTTTGCTCTTGACCCTGTTGTATAAACCTTTCTGGTTGAGACATATAGATACTCTCTTCAAGATAGCCATTCAGAAAAGGTGTCTTAACATCCATTTGCCATATTTCATAATCACAAAATGTGGCTATGGACAAGAGTATTCTAATAGACTTTATCATGGAAACTAGAGAGAAGGTTTCTTCAAAATCTACCCCCTCTCTTTACGTAAACCCTTTTGCCACAAACCTAGCTTTGTAGGTCTGTACCTTACCAGCTTGGTCTCGTTTTCTCTTGTAGATCCACTTACAACCGATGGGTTTTACCCCTTCTAATCGATCTACAAGATCCTAGGCAAAATTAAAATACATAGATTCCATGTCAAGATTCATTGCTTTAATCCATTAACCTTTGTCCACATCATTCATTGACTGGTTAAAAGACAATGGATCCTCTAAACCATCATCTTGTATGATGAGTTGAGTTTCAGTTAAAACCATGTACTTGTTAGACTGGTGTATAACCCTCTCACTAAGACGAGGCATTCTCAACTATTAAAAAGGATATGAAGTCTGAGTTTCATCAACAACTCTTGTTGACGGACCTGTTCTATCAACAACTCTTATTGAAGGAACTGCTCTATCAACAACTCTTGTTGATCATTTTTCGTTTCTCTGGACATTTCTTCTATTACTATTTTACTACGAGGTTGATAGTTCTTTATATAATCTTCCTCCAGGAAGGTTGCATTTGTCGATACAAATACTTCATCTTCCTGAGGATCATAAAAGAGACCACCTCTTGTCTCTTTTGAGTAGCCTACAAATAGGCACACTTTTGAACGGTGTTCCAACTTTCTAGGATTTTGCACCAACACATGTGCTGAACAATCCCAAATCCTTAAGTAATATAGATTTCCTCTACGTCCTCTCCAGAGCTCGTAAGGTGTTTCAGAAAGCCTTTTCGAGGGAACCATGTTCGAAATATACAATGTAGTCTCAATTGCGTATCCCCAAAAATAATTTGGTAACTGAGCGTAACTCATCATGGAACGAACCATGTCCAACAAGGTTCTATTTCTCCTCTCTGCCACACCGTTCTGCTGAGGTGTGCCAGGGGTTGTGAGTTGAGACTGAATTCCATGTTCTATCAAATAGTTCTGGAATTCTGTGACCATATACTCACCATCTCGATTCGATCGAAGTATTTTAATCTTTTTACCTAATTGGTTTTCAACTTCAGCCTTATACTCTTTGAACTTTTCAAAAGTTTCAGACTTTTGGCGTATTAGGTAAACATGCCTATACATGGAATAATCATCTATAAAACTGATGAAATATTCATACCTTCCTCTAGCTCTAACATTTAGAGGCCCACAAAGGTCTAAATGAATCAGCTCTAGGGGTCTTTAGCTCTAAGACCTTTTCCAGAAAAAGATATTTTTGTCATTTTACCCTCGAGACAGGACTCAAATGGCAGTAATGAACTGTCTTCCAACTTATTTAGATGATCGCTCTTAACCAATCTCTCAATCCTATTGAGATTTAGTGACCAGTCTCAAGTGCCAAAGGTAGGCATTTGGAGAAATCTTCCTTTTCTTATGAGTCCCAGCAGTTTTAAACATCTCTATATTCAACACAGCTTTGACCTCAGTTGGTTTTAACATGTATAAGTTATTTTTTAATTTTGCAGAGCAAATCTATTTATTTCCCATATTGATGAACACTTCATCATTTTCGAAATAAACTTTATAATTTTGTTTTAGCAAACAATGGACACAAATTAGATTCCTTTTCATAGAAGGAATATAATATACATTTTTCAAATAAATGTACTTATCTCCTAAAAATAACTTCATATCTCCCATTGTTTTGGCTGAAACAATCTCCTTGGTCTCTACCTTCAAGATTGTTTCACCTTCTGTCAACTGTCTCCAGGAACTTGTTTCCTATGAGATAGTACATACATGATTAGAGGCAGCTGAATCAATTATCTAGATTTTATCGTTTTCCACTAAATATGCTTCGATAACAAGTAAATCACATTTATCTTATTGTTCGAATTGTACATTCTCATCTACATAATTCATATTTTCAGATGAGATGGGAGATAGAGGACAATCCTCTGTTAAAACTCTTTTGGTGTAATAAACCGCTAGTAATTTATTTGTTGATTTGATTTTACTGTTATGTATATCAGAAGTGAGTATTCCAGAAGAATTCGACATGCTGATAAAATTCAAACAAATTCTAATTAGCAAATTGTAACTAAATCTAAAGTCAAGTTTTAGCAAAAAAGTAATAATGTACCCATAACCTTTATTTATTTGCAACAAAACTTTAGTGAGTCAGAATATGTGCTACCGTGGAGCAGTCAGATACTCCTTCACTGAAGCAAAAAATTTTGACCAAACACTATCCCCAGAATAACTCTTATTCCAATAGTCGTTTAGTTATCATTTTTGATCAAGATATTTACTAACAACTTAGTAATTCTTGTAAGTGTGACCCGCCATTTTCAGATCTTATAGAACGGTATGAACTTGCCTTCAAAATTGAAGACAATATCCAAGATGGAACTATAAAACCTTATTCATTTTACTAAAGTCTGGGTTGTTCCGAATCTTATGTTACAACCCTCCGTAGGGATAGCCGTCGATAAACCACTAGCAAAGGGCCGCTTAAAGCTAACCAGCAGGCGCAACATAGAAATCTCATGGTTCAGACTAATGATGGAGACCATAGGATATATTGACACATATTCTTCACGCACTTACTATGAACCACTTCCTCCGTTTACCTTGATATTGACTTATACAAAACACTCTCTGAAGGAAGGTCACTCCTAGGGTGACACGAAGCGTCATATGAATCTCACAGTGTAAACCATGTGGAGACGTGGCAGTTGAAACCTATTTATCATATAATAGACTTATATTTGAACAACTTCCTCTTATTCACCAAAATCTAGATTTAAGCTAAAAAATACTTTCCGAAGGGAGGTCACTCCTAGGGTGACACGAAGTACCGCTTAAATCTGGATTGTGAACTCTTAGAGACGTGAGAGCTAAAAATAAGTATCATATATGTTATTAATCTCCCACTGAAGTTTTCTAATAATTCTATCATATAGAAGTTATTAAACTGCCACTGAAGTATTCTATTTGGGTAGATTTATACTTAGGTTCTTTTCGGCTAATAAAACAACCCTAAGTCTATGTGGTTTATCCAAGTATAACTCTTATAATTGGATTTTAACCTTCGATGTCTAGGTGATAAACCATTTTATTACCTTGCATCATTCACGTATGCTCATAAAACTGGTTACTAACGCTCAATAATTCGGCCATAATCCCCAGGTAGGAGGTGTTTGTAAACCTTCAACTTAATTACCCCCAACCTTAGACAAGATTACATACCAGTTGAGTTTGTAACCTAGGTTTTATAAGTTTTAACAATTAAAATAGGTGGTCAACAAACGTGAGCAAGTAGCTGTTGTTTATGGATTTTAAATGTCTAACCCAATTTTATAACAACTTATAAATCTTTAGACATACTAAACATCCATAACATACATAAGGCATTCAATATTTAATATAAAACTTATATAAAATACAAGAAACCCTAACATGCATACTATATATTATAATATTTATAACATACTTTCAATGCATGTAACATGCTTCCTATGGTGGGATTTTAAATCTAAATGGCATACTATATGTGAAAGAAATCGACACTCGATGATTTCTGTGAGCAGCGGAAGCAAGACAATTCCAAATTACAATCATGAATCAACATATATTTACAGTCGACTTCCATACAAGCGGTTATGCAAATAATACAGAGAAATTACAGCATGAACATAAAATGTACAGAGGGAAAAACTGTACTAACAAAGGCAAAAGCGTCTCCATGCGCTGATGCGCGACCGCTCGAACAACAGAGACCACGAACACTCGATCTACATGACCGCAACATCGCATGAACACAGCACGAACACTTCGTGCTCATTCTCAACGATCTCCTTGTTCACGATCTCCTCCGCAATACGAACTCCTTCGAAACATCACGAACGGACTCCTCCCAAAGCACCATGAACGCCCTCCAGAAAACCTCGACGGTGTCGAGTTGATTCTGACACCACCAACAAGGCGACCTTGGTATTCTCGGTGTGAGAATCCAGAGGGTAGGATCAGTTCGGACTTGGTGTGAGGTAGACGAACGGAGGAAAGACAGATCGTGTACACGACTGAACAAGTGGGAGAAGTCGGAGACCTATCATATAGGTTGATGCCAATCGTTTAGATAAAGCTATGCGATCATCTAGCAAAAGCTATGTGATCGTTTAGCTTTATCATTTAGCTCGGTCGATTCTAACGTTCGTTTACCTTGGGCCAGCGACTGTTTAGCAAAGCTATGCGATCGTTTAGTAAACATTTTTTTCAAACTTTGTTTAGTAAATCTGTATTTACTTGACGATTTTCATGAGTTTCTTTTCGCTGGATAGAAAACTCAAATTCTTTTCAAACTTTTGTAAAAACTTTTTTTTCAAAATAGGAAACCGATTACCTTTTAAACTCATGGTTACCATGATCAATAACCACCCACTACTTTCAATATTTAAAAGAAAAAGTATTAATTATCTAATAATTAATATTATTATAAACATAAATGATAACCAACTTATCATACTATATTTATAACCTATAGTTTTAATATTTCATCTCATGAAACATATAAACCATAGTTTTTTTCCTATTCCATGGTACTTAATGTAAATCTCATTTACATCAATCCTCCACTAGATGTATCTTATACATCATACCGATTATATCATATATAATCAAGATACCTCTTGTCAATTTGAATATTTCAAATAAACACCAAGAATTGATCCTTCAACATGAATCCAAGCTACTAAGGGGACCTCATGGACCTGTAGATCTAAAGCTCCAACGGTACGTGAATAACTGACTAAACTCTTTAGTCACGAGATCCACCATCCGTTACCTGCCAGGCACTCCACTAAAGACCGATAACTGAACTCATCTCACTACAGATATATTATGTGTCCATCTTAACCAATCAACAGTGCGACAACCCTTCATAGATCGCTCGTAAGTATAGCTGGACTAATAACCATTATGCCCCTGTAGTTACATCTGTCTTCTTAAGTACCACTGATCCCTCTAATGAACATAAGTCATAGTTCTACTATGACTGAGTCTTCTCTTCCAAAGAAAAGTTGTGGCCACTATATTCAAGCCCCGGAATCAGCCCTTAAGGGAGCAATCTCTCTACTTATCCCTACTTCGCGAAAGAAGTGAATTCCATATTGTGGATTGAGTTCCTAGCTCCAAAATCAGACAAGTTCCAAAAAAGGTGGGCATGTTGAATTGGCAATCTAGCCACTCTCACCTATAGTAATCAAAGGACCTCCCTCAAAGGCAGGAGTTCCCAAAACACTCAGGAGTTCCCAAAACACTCTAGTATCAACGACGTTATATATAGAGTCTAGTCATCTCGTGGTCAAGCTCTTATACAAACTCTTTGTATAGGACACCCCCGCTCCATGTCTCCACACGAATGGTCAGGATCAACCATTTATAGTAGTTTACAACACTTGCAAACCTCTACAAAGCGGGCCGTATCCGTAGTGTCACCAGGATCTGGTATCCCACCTTAATCCTTATACTATAAACCGATTTAGTTTATCACTTGAGGCATGATCCACTTGTATATCACATATACATCCTTAAATTCATATAAGATAACCAAGGAGCTTTGTTTATTGGATTTGAGTAAATGCCAGAATGAAATAACATTTATTTTATTCATTGAACAATGTGTATCTTTACAACACAACGAGACTTCGGGAGAATTAGGGCACCAATACCAACAATATGCACATACAAGATTTTTTTAATTATAACATACATCAAATGCATAAATAATTAAACACAGACTATATGGTTTTAGTTTTGGCAAAAACAAGTAAACAGAAGCCTAACTATTACAATCAGCTTCAAAACCGTCTTTGAACCGCTCGAACCGCTCCAAATCGAATCCAAGTCCCTTGAACAGGACTAGATGAGTCTGAACTGGACCATCAAAGTATGAACTAGACCAGCCATAAACACTTTTAGGCAAAACCGGATTGGACCTTGAGAAAACCGGTCGAACCGGCTGCTCTCGGTCCAATCTCAAAGTCTTGCAAGGGCCGATCATGTAGCGCTGAAGGCAATCGTCTAGCTCCATCGCCTTGTGTTGTGAAGAACTACATGATCGCTTAGTTTTTGCCTCAACTAAACGATCGCTTAGCTTTATTGCATAAAACTACACGATCACTTAGTGTCTGCTGAAGGTAAACGATTGCTTAGCTCTATCATATACACGATCGCTTTTCTCCATCGCTTAGTTCTATCATATAGAACTAAACGATCGGTTAACACCATTGTTTAGCAGTTCCTGTCATTGTTTAGTATCCGTCGTAGTTAAACAATTGCTTAGCTCCATCACTTAGATCCATTGCATAGAACATCATCGCATCGTTCAGCATTGTAGGTAGGCGACTGTTTAGTTCCATCGCATAGAAACTTCAACGCATCGTTTAGCACTTCATCTACACGATCGCTTAGCTCTGCATCTAAACAATCGCTCAATGCTATCACGTACCACTTCATCGCATCACTTAACACGCATCGTAGCTAAATGATTGTGTAGTACCATCATATAGTGAATTCAACATATCGTTTAGTTCCCACGCAAAAACAAAACAATCACTTAGTGCTATCGTATAGCAAAATGAACGCATCGTTTAGCTCCCGCAGGTATACAATCATCTAGTTCAACATCACAACGACCAAAGCCCATTGCTATACGATTGTCTAGTTTTTCTTCACATCGTGTAGCATCTGGAGTAGACGATCGCTTAGCAACTAAACCTCAATAATGATTTTGAGCAGAAGCTGAAAAAACTGGAACAACAGCTCGACCTCCTTTACTTGTTTCTTCAATTACATCTTAATTTCAACTCTAATGACTCCAAATAAATTACAGACTCTTGCTAACACATAAAAGCTCATCAACAATTACAAATTTAAATTAGAAATTAAAGAGAATTAAAATGCCAAAACTTAGAAAACCATATCAGTGCATCAGTTTCATATTTCTCATATAAAACACCCATCAAACCAAAATTAAACTGAATTGAATGCTTATTTGATGCTCTGATGCTAATTGTAGAATTGTATCAGCAACAGCGGAAGCACAAGGATCATCTAAGCACTCAAATTCACTAATTTTGGCAAAATATAAAGCATGCTCTTGCTACAAAGCTCTTGTTACAGACCTCTTGTAGAACTTCTTCAAAGCTCCTTCTCCAACTGCTATCTTCTTCGGATCTTGTTACAGACCACCTCAAATAGACTTTGGTTCTTCTTAATTAGCAATAATAAAACCTAAGTAAACGAATACCCAAACATTTAGAATACTTGAATAGCATGTTTAAAACTCAAATTAAGAGTAGTTAAAGTGCTTATTGATTCTGATTTATTCCGCTACATGTTATATTACTCCTTCAAGAATAACATCTCAACTCTCAGCCCTGGTAAACTTTAGGACAATGGTATACTGGAAAGGAGAAATAGAACCTTGTTGGACATGGTTCGATCTATGATGAGTTATGCTCAACTTTCTGACTCGTTCTGAGGATTTGCAGTGAAGACTACTATTTACATTTTGAACAATGTTCCATCAAAGAGTGTTTCTGAAATACCTTTGAAATTGTGGAGAGGCCGTAAAGGTAGTTTGTGCTACTTCAGAATTGGGGGATGTCCAACTAATTTGCTTATGACAAATCCCAAAAAGTTGGAACCTCGTTCGAAAGTATGCCTATTTGTAGGCTACCCTTAGAAAATGAGAGGTGGGTACTTCTTTGATCCAAACAAAAATAAAGTATTTGTATCAACAAATGTTACATTCTTGGAGGAAGATCACATGAGGGACCAGAAACCACAAAGAAAAATAGTTTTAAGAAAAATTTATGAAAATACTACTGAAACTTCAACAAGAGTTGTTGAAAAGGCTAGTACATCAACAAGAGTTGTTGATGCCGGTTCGTCTAGTCAAACTAATCCATCTCAAGAGTTGAGATTGGCTCGATGTAGTGAGAGGGTTGTGAACCCACTTGATTGTTACGTGGGTTTAACCGAAGCCCAAAACATCATTAATGATGATGATGAGGATCCGTTGTCTACAAGAAGGTAATGGAAGATGTTGACAAAGATGAATGGATTAAGGCCATAAATTAAGAAATAGAGTCTATGTACTCCATTTTTGTCTGGGAACTTGTAGACTAACTTGATAGGGTAAAACCTATAGCTTGCAAGTCGATCTACAAGAGAAAAAGAGGTGTAGATGGAAAGGTGCAAACCTTCAAGGCTAGGTTAGTAGCAAAGGGTTATACCCAGGTTTAGGGGGTGGACTATGAAGAAACCTTCTCTTCTATTGCTATGATAAAATCTATCAGGATTCTCTTGTCTATTGCCCCATATTATGACAATGAGATATGACAAATAGACATCAAGATTGCCTTTCTGAATGGTAATCTTAAAGAGATAATCTACATGACTCAACTAGAAGGATTCATAGTACAGGGTTAAGAGCAAAAAGCTTGCAAGATCAATTAGTTTATCTATGGATTGAAATAGGCATCTAGATCTTGGAACATGAGATTTGACGCTGTGGTCAAAGTCCATGGCTTTAGTTAAAATTTTGATGAACCTCGTGTTTACAAGAAGATCATAACAGTTTAGTAGCTTTCTTGGTGTTGTATGTGGATGATATCTTACTCATTGGGAATGATGTAGGTTTTTTGACTAAAATTAAGGAATGGTTAGTATATTATAGGAGGGATCCAAATTATAAGGGACTGTAAGAACAAAACATTAGCCTTGTCTCAGGCATAGTATATTAGCAAAATTCTTGTCAAGTATTCGATGTAGAATTCCAAAAAAGTTTTACTACCTTTTAGGCATGGAATTGTTCTTTTTAAGGAACAATGTCTTAAGATACCTCAAGAGGTTGAGGAGATGAGATAGATTTCTTATGCATCTGCAGTAGGTAATCTTATGTATGTCATGCTGTGTACTAGGCTTGATATCTACCATGCAGTGGGAATGGTCAGTAGATATCAGTCCAATCCAAGATTTCATCAATTGACTGTAGCCAAAGCCATTCTCAAGTATCTTAGGAGAACGAGAAACTATATGCTTGTGTATGGTGCTAAGGATTTTATCCTTATAGGATACACTGACTATGATTTTCAAACTGATTAGGATTCTAGGAAATCCACATCAGGATCAATGTTCACTCTGAATGAAGGAGCTACAGTATGGTGGAGCATCAAGCAAGGATGTGATTATCACATAAACGTGGAAAGAATATAGAGCGTAAGTATCATTTCATTAGGGAGATTGTGCAACAAGGAGATGTGATTATCACACATATTGCCTCAAAGCACAACGTTGTTGATCCATTTACAAAGGCTCTCACAGCTAAAGTTTTTTAAGGTCACTTGAAGAGCATGGGTCTACGAGATATGTGTCACTTAATCTAGGTTAAGTGGGACATGTTGTTGTGTATATTGTATGCCTTAGTTTATTGTATTGTATTTGATACTGTACATCCCAAATTTGGTATTCAATACTTTATACTCCACTTATTCATTGTATTGTATTTGATACAATACATCCCACTCATTTTAGGACAGGTGGGAGATTGTTAGAGTTAATGTCCTAAATCAAGTCTATCTTGTAGTTTGTAAACACAAATTATATGTCTTATGACCATTGTCGGGTTTTATGCCCTAACTATTGTATATAGTTGATGTGAATTCAATCATTGAATCATTGAATGTACCTAAAGGACCAATTACAATAAGTAAGGCAAAGAAGATCCAAGAGGCATTCACACTAAATCTTCAAAAACTAGCAAATTCACCAGAACCAACAAATAATTTTGAGACCAAAGTTTTATATAATGTTAGTTCAATGAGTCAAGAAGAGAATGGCATGAAGATGACATGGGAAAAGTCCTATAGTTTCGAAGATGACACGATGGTAAAAAAAAGTGTGCAGATTTTGTGAAGAAAAGACTATCAAGTGTGCACTGCATGGGGAAATGTGATGTCAAATCTTGTCAAACTGCACATCTACTTTGCCACCTTCTAGAGGAGATATTTAAGGCAATTTGAAGACTTTCTACATTTCTAGTTTTTCATTTTGACTTATAATTTAGTATGCAATTAAGTTTCAAGTTTCTAGGTGTTATTTTCTACAATTTGCAATTGATTGTATTTGAATGACTTTTGAGTTTTTTGGTCTATCCATGACCATTTGGCCTATAAAATGGCTTGTAATGCTCTTCAAAACTCAGATTATCTATAGTAAAAAAGCTTGTGCTTATTCAATCCTTTGGTGTTGTCTTTTTCTTTCAAATCTTGCTTTATATTTGATGTTTAAATCAATTCATTCGATTAGTCTCGATCAAGCTAATTCTAGAGTGAGTTGTCTTAGGATCTAAGAGTGACCATCATAGATTCTAAGTTCGATCTAAGTTAGCTTTCTTTATGAGTTTGCAAGGATCCTAGAAGGACCACTAGTTTTGTATCCAACAAGCATCGCGGGCGCTTATCAACTGGAAGCTTGTTGAGAGAGTAACAATGACAACCTTTTTGCCAATTTTAAGGATTGTAAAATGTGAAAAGTTGAAATAATATTGAAGAAGATGAATTATAAAAAGAGAGAGAAATGGAGTAAAAATGTGAATTTTAATTTGGGTCATCGGATTGTTCAAACAGTAAAAAGAACTGTGAAGATTAAAAGTGAAAAAGTAAAAAAAAGAAATTTGAAGTGAAGAAATGTACAGGGGAAATTTGTACGGATGACCCATTTTTTGGGCCCAAAATGTCATATGACTAATTTTTAAAAAATAATGTCAATTAACCCTTTGCTGACATCATCGCCATACCAAATTACATAAATTGCCCTCACAAGTGTCTCACGTTATAAGTCTCACTCTCGTCTGGTCAAACACTCTCGCTCTCACTTTAAATTCCCTGGTTTGATGTGATTGCTCGTCAGTGTTAGAATGATTTGATAATTTTCACGATTGAAGCCTCAAATCAATAATACCTAAACATAATACAATGGTGATTTCTTTAAACTCTAAACTCCATTTCAATGGTGATTACTTCCCTGGTTTTCGATGGTGTTTTTTTGAACGGAGTGTTTTCGAATGGGGATTTCCAAGATGAATCTCTTTTAGAATGGAACATGTTTTTCAAAACGGTGTTTCATTATTTTTGTTGTGTTATTTCTAGAAAGGTAGTAATCGAGCATTACGAAATTTTGTATTGGGAGAGAGAGAGCGGAAGATAGAACAAGAGTGAGAAAGAGAAAGAGTAAGAGTAATAAAGATTAAGTGAGATTAAGAGAGAACCAGATTAAGAAAGAGAGCAAGATTAAGAGAGTGTGTGAGATTTAGAGAAAGAGCGAGATTAAGATAGAGTGAGAGTACACTTCAATTGCTTGTACAACTTAATGAAAAATGTTCTCTTTCTTTGTAGGATGACAAAAAAGTGTCTACTTATTCGATATGGAAGTGATTGAGATGAGAATGAAAGTTCGAATATGGGGGCGAGTTGACAGGAATCATTATGCCTGATACATTGAAGTATGAAGAACTTAAATCTCGCATTATAGGGTTACAAATGTCAGTTCTTCAGAGTTTGATCTTATAATGAAAGTTAAATAAAAGATTGAATATAAAACCGCCCCACAATATATAAGGAATGATGATGATGTTCGCTTCCTTCTTTTCCGAGAAGAGCTTAGTAGACTTCAGTTATCTGTAATGCTAAAATCGAATCAGGACGAAAATATTAGAATGGGGTTTGGAAATGTGAGTTATGATGATACGACTATGGACAAAAAATACGAGAAATCATATGTGTTTCGTCGGTAAGAGGATGATATTCCATTGACTACCAACATTCTACCATCAACATTATCACTAGAGAATGACCACACTAATCCAACATGATTGAATTCAATGAATTGTGGTGATACAGAATTGAGCAGTACTTTAATTATTGGTAATGAGAGATCATCTGGACTTGATTATATGAATTGTGGTCATCCAGAGCAACGTTGTGGTCCTTCAGTGGATGGTAATGAGCAACCAATAGGATTGAATGAAATGGATTGTGATCAAAGAGATGTGTGTTGTTCTACAGCAGCTTCAGTGGTTTCACCATCTGTGTCTTCAAGTCATAGGGGAGAGTTGATTATGCCTGGTACCTCTTCATCTGGGACAGACGTTGAAGTTGGTAAACTATTTTGTAGTAAAAAGAACTTAAAAATGCGATTATCTATTTTGTCCATTAACAAAAATTTTGAATTTAGGGTCAGGAAGTCAAACAAATCTTTGCTCACTGTCAAATGTATTGAACAGACTTGTAAGTGGAGCCTTCATGCAGTGAAAATGGAAGGGTCAAATACATTCAAGATCACAAAGTACTCATGTTCGCACACATGTTCCATCCGAATTCTGAATCACGACCATAGCAGCTGCTATGGTTATTGGTAAGTTGATTAAAGATAAGTTTACAAGCATAGGACGTAAACCCTGTCATATTGAAGGATATAAGGAGAGATTATGGCGTGTACATAAGTTACGATAAAGCGTGGCGTGCAAGGGAAGTCGCATATGATCTTACTAGAGGTACTCTAGCATACTCATATGTCATATTACATGCTTATGGGGAAGCGTTAGAAATAAAGAATCCGGGTATATTGTTTTGTTGGGGATGATGCCCTAAAGTCTCGTGTCCTATAGTTTGTAAACACATTTTGTACGAACGTTTGCGATGTATAATATATGATATTTTCTACACTACTTGACTTTACACATTGGATGTTTTACTTGCTTTACCATAAATCAATAAACTAAAATCCCTGGTTGTCATTTTGTAACTTAAGCATGTATGTGGTGACATACAAGTGGATCTTGTCTTAAGTGATAACCAAAATGGTCTGTAGTGTATGGATAAAGGAGGGAAACATTATCCTGATAACGATACTGATGCGGCCCGCTTTTTGGAATAGTTACAAGTGTTGTGACTTGCTACAGATGGTTTGATCCTAATCATTCGTATGGGGACATGCGAGTAAGGGCGTCCTATACAAAACCTGATCACGAAGTTTTAACGTCTCACTATATAACGTCGTTCATGACAGAGACTTCACTTCACTAGGATCACCATAGTAACATGACCTCAATCTTGAGTGAGTTAGGAACTCCTCCTGCATGGGTGCGAGTGGCCAGATCACCGATTCAGACCTACCACTTTTAGGATTCATTTAATTTGGGAGCTGGGAACTCAGCTACACAAGATGGAATTCACTTCTTCCCCGAAGCAGGGATAAGTAGATAGATTGCTCCCTTAAAGGCTGATCCCGAGACTTGAACGATATGGTGTCACACACCTTCTCATGGCTCGAGAGGTGTTCACACATAGTGGGACTATGTTATATTGTTCATTAGAGGGATCAATGGTACTTAAGGAGTTAGATGTAACTATAGGGGCAAAATAGTAAATTGGCCCAACTGTACTTACAAGTATCTGTGAAGGGTTATCGTACTAATGATTAGTTATATCTGATGGACACATAAATATATCTATGGTAAGAAGAGTTCAGTTGTCATTCTTTAGTGGAATGCTTGATAGTTAATGGATGGTGGATCTCGTGGCTAAAGAGTTTAGTCAGCTATACCGTTAGAGCTTCGAGCCATAGGTTCATAAGGTCACCTTGGTAACTTGGATTCAAGTTAAGAATCAGTTTTTGGGTCAGTTTGAAATGATCAAATTGACAAGAGGGAATTAAATTATATATGATATGATTGAACTAGTTAATTATATATGATATAATTGACTTTATGTATGAGATACATTAATTTGGAAGAAATTGGATATAAATATGATTTATATCTAGTAGAGGAGAAAACACTATGGTTGATACATGATATTAAACTATAGATTATGAATACAATATGATTATATTTATTATTTTACTAATTGGACAGTTATGGGATAATTGGCTGCCGTTTTTCTCCGTAACCATACATTAATGGGAAGTTCCATTCGGTTTTCTTACCTGAAGAATAAAATGAAAATTGTTTTCATTTTGCAAGAAGACGCGATTTATAGCTCACGAAGTTTTTGCATTCTATTGCTTACGATAGCTTAAGTTTACTAGACGATTGCTTATATGCGTGCGCTTTTTTCTAAACGACCGCTTACCTTTTCCTACATGATCGTTTACTTCACCTGAACGATCAAGCACCCTGTCTCTACGATAGACGCTACCTTCTTCCACTTGCTTGATTGTTGTATATGATCTATTTTCCTCCTCCTTCCTATCAAATTCGAATAGAGCCCACTCTTTTGATTCTCACTCTGAGAATACTAAGGGTTCCAAGCGGTGGTGTCGTCCTCATTATTCGTCTGTTCGTGTGGAGTCCATTCGTGGTAGACGATCGGGTGTTGCTGAATGATAGCTTACCGTTACAGCGAGAGCGAGAGCATCTGTTCATGGAAAAAGCAAGATTTTCCGAGAAGAGAGTCTTCAAATGGTAAGTTTACTTGGTCTCCTTGTTTATTTATCTTTAAGCATGCCGGTAGTTTAGTAGTTTGATGCATATTTGTATGCGTGAATGTAAATGTGGTAATTCTGTCACAATGCTTTTTGAAAGATCCACTTCCGCTCATAAATACTCTTGTAAAAGAGTTCCTTCAATTGGTATTAGAGCCAGGTTTCTGATATTCCAAATTCATTGATGCAAAGAATTGCATTTAATTTTTCGGTGGGTAAAGGCATGTCTACTCTCTGTTTTAAGCGTTAATTCGTTTGTGGATGTGTGGATTAATGGAGTTTTCTAGGATGAAACTTCGGTTTGTTAAATTCATTTACATTTCAAGTTAATTGTAAAGGCCCCTACGTTTTTGGGCATTATTAACTGCTATTGAGTCTGTATTCAAAGTTGTTTGAGTCTTTAAGTCGTTTGTGAAGAAGCTTCGTAGCAAGGCTTGTTGTTCTTCGAGGATGAAGATGACCAAGCATTGGTCGGGTCGTGTAGACGATGGGGTAGACAATCGTTGAGTATTGGATACTCGAGAGCTATTTTACACGCGCGCACTAGACGATCATATAGCTCAGCAAGCTTCATCGCTTAGTTTCTGACTACACGATTACGAAATAAATCATTTACTTTTTGCGTGTTAAGCGATTGTCTAGAAAATCGGGCTTTGCGACTTCGTTGTTGTCTAAACGATTGTTTAGCATCCGTGTGTTTTCGTCTTGTGCGCTACACGCTTATTTACCTAGAGGCATTTACTAAATGATGGGAGCTTCGCTCGGTGGTTCAAGACCCGGTTCGCCTGTGAACCAGTTTGCTTGGTGGAAAAATGTAATAGATAGAATTTTTCATTCTTGTTTTTTAGGTGGTTCATACCGATCCATTAATCTGTGTTATTATGCATGAGATGTATGTTTTATTTATATGTCCTATGGTGTGCACATATAGAAAAATCACACCTTAAGTTATGCATTGGTCATGCATCATCTCTTTATTATAAATGTTATGATTTAGTGAAGCATGATTTAAATTACGTAAGAGCATGCTCATGCATCATATAATATAAGAGTTATATTTATGTATGCATAAAGCATTGACATGCATAATCTTTATATTATAATTGTTATAGTATAAGGGTGTATGGAAAGCATGCATGCTTGGTTGTTACTTGTATATAAAAGTTATGTATAGTAATGACCGGACATTGCATGAAGTATGACACATAGGTTAATTTATATGCATTATAAATACCTTGTTGTGTGGCAATGTATGTTTTAGTTGTTTTTTTTTTCTATAATGGTTATAAACAGAAATTAGAACTAAAATCAATAAGAAAGACATGCATGTCAACTTAGGTTTAATCATGGTTTGAAAATGTTTAAAACTTGGATAAGATAGACTGAAGATCACGATTCTAATATGATTAGAAACCTTAGGCTTTAATCCTTTAATCAGTTTAATAGGATTAAATTGACTAATAAAAGGTTAAAGTATAGCAAATCTATCTATAAGGGACCTTTTGTCTAAGGAGGGTTCTATCTAGGCTGGGATATTTAAGGTGATGAAAATGTAACACCCCTACCTAGAAAGGTGAATTAGATAGATTTGATGCATGCATGCAAGTTAAGAAAATTCAATTAAAGAGTTTAATGTGATAACTTGAACTTGTTTTATTTCAAAGACAAAAGTTGTTTTTTAGCGGACTTAATAAATGACTTAGTATAAAATTAGTAGCCGGATTGTCTAGGTCAATGAACCCCCAGGTAGAACATTCAGTAGGCGGTACTTGGGACATTTGATGCTTCATTTAAACCTTTCACGTTTCTCCCTTATTGTCCACACCGTGAGATCTATCCTCGGCCTTGTGTCCCCCTAAAGAATGGCGTTTGGATAGGTCAATATCAAGGTGGATGGAGAGAATGTTCATAGTAAGAGGGAGCGAAAAATGCGACAGCATATTCGACGGTCTCTCTCGTTAGGTTGAATAAAGTTTCTGTGCATCGCCTTGAGGCACCCTAGGAGTGTCCCCCTATAGGATGGTAGTTTTGGGCGTTTCTTTATTTGATCTCCTGTAAGAGGATAAGGTTACTTAGTCTCTTGTCCTAATTTACTTCTTCCCCTACGGTGGGCTCATTAGGGTGAGACTCTGGCCGAAAATGGGGGGTCACACTTATGCAGAATTGTTAAGGGTTAATAGTTTTGGACAAAATAAATGGTGGCTGTTAGGTTCAATTCCAAGAGTTGGTTCTGCCTGATGGTTGAGAATGTCTCATCCCAGTGAAGGGGCATCTGATTACCCCACCGATGACGTTTTTCCTACCTCGCTGAGGCATCATTGCAAAATAAAAGTCCTTATCACTTAGGGCACTTGGAAACTGTTTTGCCAAAACTAATTGGTTAAAATGTGGTTTAACAAAGTCTTATAAAATTTGTTCGTTTTTCAGCAATGGTTTTGAAATGGCTATAGCCACGATTGCTTTATTAAGCACCGAAAAACTTATTGGCGACAACTATTCGAGTTGGAAACATATGATCACGATGATACTCATGATCGAGGATCTGATGTTTGCCCTTACGTAGGTCTGTCCTCCTATTCCAGCTCCAAACATCGATCAAAATGTTCGAAAGGCATACGAGTGATGGACACGGGCAAATGAGAAGGCCCGAGCCTATATCTTGGCCAGTCTTAGTGACATGTTGGCCAAGAAGCATGAGCCCATGGTCTCAGCACGTGAGATCATGGAGTCTCTGAGGGGGATGATCGGACAACCGTATGGATAATTCAAGCATGAGGATCTGAAAAACATCTTTAACTCCAAAATGGAGGAAGGCACCTCTGTTCGTGAACATGTGCTTAACATGATGGTCCACTTTAATGTGACGAAGATGAATGTGTCTAGAATCGATTAGGGCAAGCAAGTTAGCATAATCATGCATTCATTGCCGGAGAGCTTCCTCCACTTTGTTAGCAATGCGATGCTTAACAAAGTGGAATATACCCTTACAACCCTCCTCAACGAGTTGCAGACATACCAATCTTTATTGAAAAGTAAGGAGAGGAAAAGGGGTGAGGCAAATGTTGCCTCGTCTTCAAGAACGTTTCATCGAGGTTCGACTTATGGGACGAAGTATGCACCTTCTACTTCTAACTCTCAAAAGGGGAAGAAGAAGAATAGGGGTAAGGGGAAATGGAAAGCAACTGCTAACCCGCCACCTGTCGCCCTGAGGAGGCATCTGCTGTCAGTTGAAAAAGGAAAATGTTTCCACTGCAATCAGGATGAACACTGGAAGAGGAATTGTCCTCGCTGGCTAAAGGAAAGCAGCCAAGGCTAAGGCCAAGAAGAACAAAGGTAAATATGATTTACTTGTGCTAGAAACTTATTTAGTGGAGAATGATGATTCTGCCTGGATAATTTATTTGGATGCCACTGATCACATTTATTCTTCTTTTCAGGGGGATTAGATCCTGGCGACAGCTGGAGGCTTGTGAGACGACGATGTGAGTAGGAAGTGGGCACGTCATCTCGGCAGTGGCAGTGGAAGGTATCTAGTTCACTTCACAGAATAGGTTTCTTGTATTAAAAGATGTTTTTGTAGTTCTTGATTTAAAAAGGAACTTAATTTCTGTAAAGTATCTGTTACAATGTAAATATACTCTTTCTTTTAATGTGGATAAAGTGTTTATTCATAAAGATGGTGTTGAGATTTATACAGCTAAACTGGAAAATAACTTGTATGTGCTAAGATCGTTAGCCTTAAGTTCCCTCCATGACATAGAGATGTTTAAATCTGTCGTTACTCAATCTAAACGTCAACGAATTTCTCCAAAAGAGAATGCCCAACTTTGGCACCTTCAATTAGGGCACATCAATCTCAATATGATTGAGAAATTGGTGAAGAATGGTCTTCTATGTGAGTTAGAAGAAAATTCTTTACCGGTGTACGAATCTTGCCTTGAGGGTAAGATGACTAAAAGATCTTTTACCGGAAAAGGTTATTGAACCAAAGAGCTTCTTGAGTTAGTACATTCTGACCTTTGTGGTCCTATGAATGTGCGAGCCCGATGAGGCTATGAGTATTTTATTAGTTTTACTGATGATTACTCTAGGTATGGGTATGTTTATCTGATCCAATGGAAGTCTGAATCCTTTGAAAAGTTCAAAGAATTCAGGGAGTCGAAAATGCATTGGATAGACGAATTAAAACACTTCAATCAAATTGAGGTGGAGAGTTTTTCGATTTGAGGTTCTAGGACTATTTGATAGAACATGGAATCATTTCCCAACACTCGGTGACGGGTACACCTCAGCATGATGGTGTAGTAGAAAGGAGAAACAGAACCTTGTGGTACATAGTTCGTTCGATGATGAATTATGTTTCCTAACCGAACTTGTTATGGGTTTTACGGTGGAGATTGTGGTATACATACTCAACTGTGTTCCTTCCAAGAGTGTTGCGAGAACACCTCTGGAGTTGTGGAACGGGCATAAAGCTAGTTTATGTCACTTTCGCATCTGGAGTTGCCCTGTACAAATGCTTAAGGAAAATCCCAAGAAGTTGGAACCACAATTGAGGTTATACCTCTTTGTAGGCTACCCCAAAGGTACACGAAGGGGGTTACTTCTATGATCTGTTGAAAAATAGGGTGTTTGTTTCCATGAACGCTACTTTCCTGTAGGACGATCATATAAGGGAGTACAATCCACGTAGTAAAGTCGTGTTACGTGAGCTTTCCAACGAAACTACTGAAACTTCAACAAGAGTTGTTGAAGGGCCTGCTTCATCAACAAGAGTTGTTAATGATAGTTCATCTAGTAGGTTGATTACATATCAAGAGTTGAGGAAACCTCGATGCAGTGGGAGGGTTTCGAACTCACCCGTTCTCTATCTGGGTTTCACGGAAATCCTAGCTATGGTAGCAGATGGCGATATTGAGGATCTGTTATCTTATTAGAAGGCAATGGAGGATATAGACTGGGATGAATGGGTCAAAGCCATGGATCTCGAGATGAAGTCGATGTACTTCAACTCAGTATGGGATCTTGTAGATCAGCCTGATGGGGTAAGACCTATAGGTTATAAATGGATCTATAAGAGGAAACAGGGTGCTGATTGGAAGGTGCAAACCTTCAAGGCTCGACTTGTGGGAAAGGGTTATACCCAGGTAGAGATATTCTCGCCTGTTGTCATGTTAAAGTCGATATGCATCCTCCTGTCCATTTTCGTTTATTATAATTATAAGATTTGACAAATGGACGTCAAGATGGCCTTTCTGGATGGCAATCTTGAGGAGACCATTTACATGGTGCAGCCCTAGGGATTCATTGCCCAAGGTCAAGAGAAAAAAGTTTGCAAACTGAATCAGTCAATTTATAGGTTGAAATAGGCGTCTTGATCTTGGAAAATTTGGTTTGATACTGCGATAAAATCGTATGGCTTTGACCAAAACGTTGATGAACTTTGTGTCTACAAGAAGATCGTCAATGGTTCAGTAGTTTTCTAGTATTATATATAGACAATATCTTATTCATTGGGAATGATGTAGGTCTACTAACTGCAATTAAGAACTGGCTAGCGACCCAATTCCAAATAAAAGATTTGGGAGACACTCAGTTTGTTCTGGGTATACGGATCTTTCAGGATTGTAAGAACAAAGTGCTAGCACTATCTCAGGCATCACACATTAACAAGATGTTGCTTAAGTACTCGATGCAAGACTCCAAAAGGGGCCTACTGTCATTCAGGCATGGAGTCACTTTGTCTAAGAACATGTGTCTTAAGACGCCTCAACAGGTTGAAGAGATGAGACAGGTCCCATATGCATCTGTTGTTGGCAGTCTGATGTATGTGTTGCTCTATAGTAGGCCAGACATCTACTATGCTATGGGAATAGTCAATTGGTATCAGTCTATCCTTGGCAAGGGTCACTGAACCGTAGTTAAGAATATCCTCAAGTATCTTCAGAGAACGAGGGACTGCATGCTCGTGTATGGATATAAGGATTTGATCCTTACTGAATACACGGATTCTAACTTTCAGACTGATATGGATTCTCGGAAGTCTACTTCAGGGTCAATTTTTACTCTTAACGGAGGAGCTGTAGTATGGTGAAGCACTAAGCAAGGGTGGATCATCGACTCCACGATAGAGGCCGAATACGTAGCGGCTTGCGAAGTTGCTAAGGAGGTCGTCTGGCTCAGGAAGTTCCTGACAGAGATGAAAGTTTTTTTGGATATGTCTAGGCCCATCACCCTCTATTGTGACAATAGTGGTGCTCTAGCGAACTCCAAGGAGCCCAGGAGTCACAGGCGTGGTAAACACATAGAGCGAAAGTATCACCTGATCCGTAAGATAATGCATCGAGGGGACGTGATTGTCATGAAGATCGCTTCAGAGCACAACGTTGCTGACCCATTTATGAAAGCTCTCACACCTACAGTGTTTGAGGGTCACTTTCAAAGTATGGGTCTACGGGACCGCCCGCGGCTGGACTAGGGCAAGTGGGAGATTTTCTTGTACTGGGCCTTACTGCCCTAGTTTCTTGTTTTGTACTAGTTTTTGTACACCCCACTCAGTTTAGGACAAGTGGGAGATTGTTGGGGATGATACCCTAAAGTCTCGTGTCCTGTAGTTTGTAAACACATTTTGTATGAACACTTGTGATGTATAATATATGATATTTTCTTCACTACTTGACTTTGCACATTGGATGTTTTATTTGCTTTACCATAAACCAATAAACTAAAATCCCTGGTTGTCATTATGTAACTCAAGCATGTATGTGGTGACATACAAGTGGATCATGTCTTGAGTGATAACCAAAATGGTCTATAGTATATGAATAAAGAAGGGAAACCTTATCCTGGTAACGCTACGGATGCAGCCCGCTTTATGGAATGGTCACAAGTGTTGTGACTTGTCATAGATGGTCTGATCTTGATCATTCGTGTAGGGGATATGCGAGTAGGGGCGTCCTATACAAATAGTTTATAAAAGACCTGACTAAGAAGTGTTAACATCTCGTTATATAACGTCGTTCATGATAGAGACTCACTTCACTAGGATGACCATAGGTCACATGATTTCAATCCTCAGTGAGTTGGGAACTTCTGCCTTTGAGGGCGGTCCTTTGATTTGCATGGGTACGAGTGGCCAAGTTGTTGACTCAAACCTATCACTTTGGGGATTCATCTAATTTAGGAGCTGGGAACTCAGCTACACAAGATGGAATTCACTCATTCCCCGAAGTATGGGTAAGTAGATAGATTGCTCTCATAAAGGTTGATCCCAGGGCTGGAACGATGTGGCACCACACATCTTTTCATGGCCCGAGAGGTGTCCACACATAGTGGGACTATGTTGTATTGTTCATTAGAGGGATCAGCATCTGTGAAGGGTTATCGTACTGATGATTGGTTATATCCGATGGACACATAAATACATATGTGGTAAGGAGAGTTCAGCTGTCAGTCTTTATTGAAATGTCTGGCAGTTAACGGATAGTGGATCTCGTGGCTAAAAGTTTAGTCAGCTATTCACGTATTGTTGGAGTTTCAAGCCATAGGTTTATAAGGTCCCTTTGGTAGCTTGGATTCAAGTTGAGAATCAGTTTTTGGGTCAGTGTGAAATGTTTAAATTGACAAGAACGAGTTCGATTATATATGATATGATCGAACTAGTTAATTATATATGATATAATTGACTTTATGTATGAGATACATTAATTTGGAGGAAATTGGATATAAATATGATTTATATTTAGTAGAGGAGAAAACACTATGGTTGATATATGATATTAAACTATAGGTTATGAATATAATATGATTATATTTATTATTTTATTAATTGGACAGTTTTGGGATAATTGGCCACCATTTTCTCCGTAACCATACATTAGTGGGAAGTTCCATTCGGTTTTTTTAACTGAAGAATAAAATGAAAATTGTTTTCATTTTGCAAGAGGACGTGGTTAATAGCTCACGAAGTGTTTACATTCTATCACTTAGTGAATTGAGAGCCTATATAATAGCTCAAGTTTACTAGACGATCGCTTACACGTGCGCGCTTCTTTCTAAACGATCGCCCACGTTTTACTAAACGATCGCTTAGCGCCGAGCTTTTACTAAACGATCATATAGACGACCGCTTACCTTTTCCTACATGTTTGAGATCAAACTTAAAGATGATGTGCATTTCAAGTATATGTTTATGGCATTAGGGTCTTGTATTAAAGGTTTCGCAAGCTATCGACTTGTGATAATTGTTGATGGGTCGCACTTGAAATGAAAGTACAAAGGGACTATGGTTGTTGCAGTTTCCATGGACGGGAAAAATCAATTATACCCATTAGCATATGCAATAGTGGACAATGAAACCGATTGATCATGGAAATGGTTTATGTCGAATTTGAAATGCAGTATCTGAGAACCCGATAATCTGGTGTTTGTGTCTGATCGGATGGCATCTATCAGCAATGCTATTTGTGCATTTTTTCCCACAACATTTCATGGATTGTGCATGTGGCAGATAGAACAGAATCTTATTACAAACTTTAAGGACAGTACGGTTGTTGGGATATTTAGAGATGCAACAAGGGTATTTCGCATGACAGAGTTTCAGACAAAATGGGATGAACTCTGTAGTTTTCGAGATGATGTTGTCACGAAATATCTAAAAGACATCAGTCTTTAAAGGTGAGCACGAGTTTACCAAATAGAATGAAGATATGACAACATGACGTCCAATAGAGTAGAGTGTTTCAATTCGTCAACTAAAGAGTATCGGCTATTGCCCATAGTATGCTTGATCAACATGTTAGAGGAATGCTCCAATCGCGATTCTATGAACGGAGAAATTACTGGGCATCTTGAACGACATTGCACTCTAACTACTGTGAAACTCGATTGGCAAGTGAGGCCGATAAGGGTAAACAATATAGGGTTGAGCCTATTGATTGTTATCGACTCCACGTGCGAGATAATCGATTAGACGATATTGTGTATCTTCACATGAAGGAATTCATGTGTAAGGAATTCGACTCACTTGGTATCCTATGTTCGCATGCAATTGTGGCTGCCAAGGAATGAAACATACGCATTCAGAGTCTTTGCAGTCGAATTTATACAGCGGACTCTCTAATGACTACATATGTAGAGCCTAAAAATCCATTTTGGCACATATCTGAATGGAAGAGAGCTCCTAGATATCTAAAAAAGATTAGCCTTCCTCTAAAGTTTGTGGCACAAGTCGGGCGACAAAGAGTGAGAAGAATATCATTCAAAGGAAAATTTCGCAAAAAAATAAAATGTGGTAGGTGTGGGAATTATGGGCATAACAGCCAAAACTATAGTGAACCGCTCATAACTGTGCGACGTACTGAAAATGGCAGAACTAACTCAAATGTTGGTTGAGGTTGATTGTCTAAATATATACCCAATTATGTACTCACTCTGTATGTCTCGATCTCTCACAATGTCACTCATTCGTACAAATTTATGTATAGACTCTTAGAATGTCACTCATGCTTATGTACAGACTCTTATGAATACCATCAAAAAGTGAAATCTTGCTCTCTCTAAAAATCTCACTTTCTCAATGTATTGCTCTCTCCATAAGTGTTGCTCTCCCTAAAAGTCTCGCTCTCTCTCAAAGTCTTCCTCTCTCAATCTCGCTCTTTCAATGTTTGAATTTTGAACTTTGAACTTTGATATAATGTTTTATATACATTCATATAATGAAAAGAGCAATAGCTCAATTATACATATTTTGATAAAATGTATAATATTGAACTTTGATAAAATTGTTTTATACATGCTTTACATACATAAAAAATACATGTTTTACATAAATAAAAAATACAATAAAAAATACATGTTTTATACACATAAAAAAATACGGAGTGTTCGCCAACAATTGACACACTAACTATATTCACTCATTTTCTCCTTAGTGATTACGGAAGGATCAGCACCGGTCACCAAATGTTCTAATAATTTTATTAAAAAGATGCCACAATCAAGCGACTCAGGTTGTATGTTGGCATTCATAGGTCCGGTGATTTTCTACCGGGATGTGGATAGGTCCGGCTTTGAACGATCCACGTCACAGTAGTGAAGTAGGGATGGTACTATGATAGTCAATGACTTCAACCAAGACCCCAGCTTCGTCATTGGTGTGTATGATGGAAATGAATCAAACATGGATATATGACCTCTATTAATGTCCATTGCAAGGACCATCTAGTATTCACTAATGTTCATTGTCGTATACACGAAATCCACATTTGCCCATTTGACATTGAATTTACGGATGACGTAGTCCTTTACGTGTCTTCGTCCTCCCATACTAGGACAACCTCTAGTCTCTGTTTATTCTTTATTCTTTTAAATACCCTACTACGAGCATTAAGGTGACTCCGCAAAATAAAATGAGAAGTTAAGTAACGAAATAAATCATAGTAAAATGATTCTGCACAACAAAATATATCAAAGTTTAGTGTTACTCCAATTGATAAAAAATTACTATATCAATCAAAGTACAAGATGTCCAATCATAAAGAAGTCAAGACTAGGAAACTTACATCGCACTCAACCCACGAACTCGGTTCAATCAATTCCTTGAAAAATTGCTTCGATAGTGGCTTAAAGGAATTCTCTCGAAACTTGTTATCGGTATTCACATATGTGATCCAACCCATCCTTTTTGTAAAGATATTAAGTGGAACGACATGTGCTACGTTGTACCTGACAATCGCTCTGAGTAGTGACGTAAACATACCTAGAAGAGGATACTTAACCTTTTCAAACGGAAGGTGTATCCTAGAATTCACACTTTTCTTCTTTAGTTGAGCTGGAGGTGTATATTTATCAACACCTTTCCTCTTACGAGTAGTTCTTCGAGATTTCTACATAAATCGATAACAAAAAATTACTCATCAAGAAATATAAAAAAAAATATACTTTCAAATCACGAAATATAAACAAAGATTACTGATCAATAAATTACTCACTAATGTAACTCCTTCTGTGGTCGTAACAATATTAGAAGTGTCAGCCTCTGGGATGTCAGACATTTCGACTTCTGTATGTGGCATGGTGAGTAAGTCAGACGTGTCGGCCTCTAGATGTGGGATGTCAGTGGGTGAGGTAGGCACGTCAGACTGTGTTTGTGGGACGTCGGCCTCTATAGATTGGATGTCAGTGGGTGATGTTGTGGTATCAGGCTCTAGATGGGGGATTGAAGTAGGTGTAGTGGTGGTATTTTAAGGCGCTATAGGGGAGATGGGAGTATGAGAGGCAGTCGCATCAGTGGTATCAGGATCCCGAGATGGGATGAGTGATATCGTGGCATCGTCACCTGTATGTGGGATGGGTGACCTTGTCGTCTCCTCAATCACTGTGGAACCCTTTAATTAGTGAATTAAAATAATGAGTTCACGAACACGTAAAAACATAAAATGATAGTAAATGCAAACCTTGCACATAGACTGCAATAGTGATAGGATGGCCTACAATTGTCCTTTCATATCTGTCATGTTTTACTCGATCTTGGATACACGACTATCTAAACATGATATACAGCCATCCAACCTTGATAGTGAGCTGTCAATGCTCCACAGGTACGAATGAATAGAATCGTTGGGATTGGCTCCCTCCCTGTGGCCAGCAACTCAGGACACTCTTCATTCATAGATCGCTCTCTATGGGAATCCACAAGATGGACATCAGGTGGGTTCAACTCATCCTCATCACGTACATTCCCCACCATATCATGGAACATATCATCACTAGGTGTGTATGTCCCTCCCTCCACCCTTCCACATTCAGCATCGTCGTGCTTAGAATGCTCATGTTCATCATTGTTACCTCCACGATGATTATCACTGTCACTTTCAGAACTGCCCCCACTACTCGACCTATTGCCACTTCCAGCACTATCATCATTGGCACCTAGATCGAATATAGGTCATTTGTCCACTAGGGTATCTTGAAACTCCCTCTCAGCGTCGGTCATTACAAGACCCTTTTTAACCTTCTTCTACATTAACATCCCAATAAAATGGTTAGTGTCAATTTAACAACCAAATAAACATATTATGTGTAGAGTACACTTACATTGTTAGACTCGAATATGTCTCTCGTATTTTTAAGGATACTGAGTGGGAGCATGACCATCGTAATATACGAGGTAAAGCCATATTGCTCCTTTGCGCCGTAATGTTCCCAGCTATTGATGCTGCTAGGTGTTGGGGTTGATGCCCTAAAGTCTCGTGTTCTATAGTTTGGAAACTATTTGTACGAACGCTTGTGTTGTATAATATATGATATTTACTTCACATCTTGCTTTTGCTCAGTTGTACGTTTTATTTTCTTTACCACAAACCAATAAACATAAAATCCCTGGTTATCTATATGTAACTCAAACATGTAAGTGGTGACATACAAGTGGATCATGTCTTGAGTGATAACCAAAATGGTCTGTAGTATATGGATAAAGGAGGAAAACCTTATTCTGGTAACGCTACGGATGCGTCCCGCATTGTGGAATGGTCACAAGTGTTGTGACTTGTCACAGATGGTTTGATCTTGATCATTCATGTAGGAGACATGTGAGCGGGGGTGTCCTATACAAAGAGTTTGTATACGACTTGACCACGAACTGTTAATGTCTCGTTATATAATGTCGTTCATGACAGAGACTTCACTTCACTAGGATGACCATAGGTAACATGACCTCAATCCTAAGTGAGTTGGGAACTCCTGCCATTGAGGGCGGTTCTTTGATTTGTATGGGTGTGAGTAGCCAGGTCGCCGATTCAAACCTACCATTTTGGAGATTCGTCTGATTTGGGAGCTGGAAACTCAGCTACACAAGATGGAATTCACGCCTTCTCCGAGGTAGGGGTAAGTAGATAGATAGCTCTTTTAAGGGTTGATTCATGGGCTTGAACGATGTGACACCACACACTTTCTCTTGGCCCGAGAGGTGTTCACACATAGTTGGACTATGTTGTATTGTTCATTAAAGGAATCAGTGGTACTTAAGGAGTGAGATATAACTACAGGGGCAAAACGGTAAATAGGCCCAACTGTACTTAAGAACATCTATGAAGGGTCATCGTACTCATGATTAGTTATATCTGATGGACACAGAAATATATCTGTGATAAGAAGAGTTCAGCTGTTGGTCTTTAATGGAATGCCTGGAAGTTGATGGATGGTGGATCTCGTGGCTATAGAGTTTAGTCAGCCATTCACGTACTATTGGAGCTTCAAGCCACAGGTCCATTAGGTCCCCTGGGTAGCTTGGATAAAGTCGAGAATCAATGTTTGGGTCGGTTTGAAATATTCAAATTGACAAGAGGGAGTTCGATTATATATGATATAATTGAACTAGTTAATTATATATGATATAATTGGCTAAATGTATGAGATACATTATTTTGGAGGAAATTAGATATAAATATGATTTATAATAAGTGGAGGAGAAATTACTATAGTAGATATGTGATATCAAACTATAGGGTAAGAATATAATATGATTATATTCATTATTATTAAATTGGTTAATTATGAGATAATTGGCCGTATTATTCTCCTCAATCGTGCATTAATAGGAGCAGTCGCATTCAGTTATGGTAACCGATGAATAAAATGAAAATTGGTTTCATTTTGCAAAAAGTTCGAAAATTTGCAATCAGTATGAAAACGTAACGATCGCCTAGCTTAAGAGCCTATGCGATAGTATCTCATCGTCTAAACGATCGCACACCAGCGACTAAACGATCGCACGCATTTCCCTAAACGATCGCATAACGTGTTGTGTTTTCTAAACGATCGTCTACCTTTTATTAAATGGTCGCTAGTAAAACCTACACGATCGTGTAGCTTCATCTAAATGATAAGCATCCTTGCTATACGATAGCTCTTTCTCTCCCACTTACTTATCGTCTACATGATCCGTCTTTTCTCCTACCTCTACCAAATTCACCAAAGACCACACTTTGGATTTTCACTCCGAGAATACCAAGGGCTTCAACTGGTCGTGCCATCCCCGTTGTTTACTTGTTCGTGACTATTCGTGTTGCTGTCATTTGTGTAGACGATCGTGCTGCCGCAACCGACTGATTTGCTAGGTGATAGATCATGTAGAGGTTCTTCCACTGCTTTAAGTTCGACATTTGACGAGAGTCTTCAACTAGTATGAGAACTCTTTCCCTTGTGTTTTATTGGTCGAAGCATGCTGTTAATTAATGTTAATTTGCATAATTCTCTGTTAGAATGTATATGTTGTATTTCGGTCACAATGAAATCGAAAAGATCCGAACACGCTTATGGATGCTCTTGGTTAAGACTTCCTTCACTAGGATCTCCTACGTCCATACCTAAATAAAATTTAACATATATTAAGAACAATAGTAATGTTAAATCAAAAAAATATGATTATTATGTTAAGCAAATTTACCTGGAACGCTTGTGAAAATCCACGCAAAGAGTACTTCACGACATAATTTTTATTTCCTTTCACCTTTGTCTTGTTTAAACTAATATTATCACTCAATGCATTCTTTAGGGCATTGAGTGTCCTCTCCCAAATAATGGTATCCCAGTCTAGACTATTGTAGTACTCTATGTTCTGGACATCCTTAAAACGTTTAAGGTCCACTGCACTTTTCTGCTTCTTCTTTCCTATCATTGCAACCTCTGTGTAGTACATTAATGTGATCTTCACAACATTCTTGTCATCTTCAAACTCTAACTCCTTGTATTTTTCTACTTGTAGACTGATATGTAAGGTGTCCTTCGTCACTCGATTATCAAAATACTTGATTGCAAGTTCATATGAGGACTGCTCATTCTGATCAACTCGTGTAGGGGATCGCCACAAACCAGTCATCAACAAAAAATCATCCTTCGAAAACGTGACGACCTTTCCACCAACAAAGAATCTCATTGAGTCAGCTCTCATGCTCTTCACTTCTCTCAACACCATATAATGGATAATTGAGTTGTTGAACACCATGTCAATTTCTACAAATCGCCCCAAACCTGTTCTCTTGAACATCTCTAACTGCCTTGGGATAAGCTTCTCCTTCACAGTCTTGTTCGCATTAGCAATGTGGGCCAAGCTCATTACTTGACCGGGAAATCGATCAACTATAGGTATTCTGAAACGTGTTGACATCTTAAATCACTCCTGCATGAAATAAAGATTCAATCAGTAAATTACTTTAGGAAAAAAAAAATTGTAAAAAATAAATTATGTTAAGTCTCGCTAGAACCATTCTCGTTGGACATTGTCTCGTTAGTGTCACTCTCTCTGGTATCACTATCTCTAGTATCGCTCCCTCTAGTCTCGCTCTCTCTGGTGTCGTTCTCTTCGATATCGCTCTCGTTGGTGTCGCTCTCTTTGGTGTTGCTCTCTCTAGTATTGCTCTCTCTGGTGTCGCTCTCACTAGTATCACTTTCATTGATTTCACTCTCAGTTATCTTGCTCACATTCCCTCTTTTTACTCATCTTCAACCTCAGAACACATTGAAAATCAGAAAAACAAACAAAAAAAAAACCATAGGTTCATAGTATTTCTAAACCCCAGAACGACCCACCCTTTCCAGTATTGCTCTCTCTAGTATCGCTCTCGTTGATTTCACTCTCATTTATCTCACTCACATTCTCTCTTTTTACTCGTCTTCAACCTCAGAACACATCGAAAACCAAAAAAAAAAAAAAACAGAAAAACCATAGGTTCATAGTATTTCTAAACCCAAAACGACCCACCTTTTCCCCATTACCGATCAGTTTAAGACATTTTTCAGGCACAGATTGAAATCACTTATTGATCAAATTTAATTTGTGGGTGGCAGTGGAATCTTTTGCAATCCCAAATGACGGATTTTAAAATGCAACAAAACCATCTGGAGCTTATGAGCGATACGAAGCCGTTACGCTTGAAGAGTTTTTAGTTTCGGTTGGTTTTTATTAAAAGGGTAAAAAGACAAAGAGGTGAGGGCGATTTACGTAATTTGGTATGGTGATAATGTCGGACAGAAGGTTAATTGACATTATTTTTTAAAAATTGGTCATTTGACATTTTGGACCCAAGAAATGGGTCATCCATACAAATTTCCCAATGTAGAGAAACCATTTTCACGAAGAGTTTCGGTTGCTTCTGAATTTGGTTTTAATCCTTTGTGTCTGCTTTTGAGTTTTGTCTTGGGAACCAAATCTCTTTTGTATGCCCCATATTTAGCACAAAACAATACCACATAAATTTTGATAGTGCCTCCACTGTGTTTTTTTCGGCTCAACATTTTCCCAGCAATTATTAAACTACTTTCTGCCTACCCATGCTCATTTGTAGAACCAAATATTAATTTACCAAAAGACTCAGTAACTTCTTCCCAAAATTCAAAAACCAGTTGCTGCCTCCTTCAAAATCCTGAAATTTTTGCTGTTGTCAATTCTTCTTCTTCTTCTCCTCCTCTTCGAGACCCTATGCTTTTCTTTTCTTTTTCTTTTCCCTTCTCCCTCTCTTTTTCCTTTTTTTTTTTTTTTTTTTTTTTTTTTTTTGTCGTCATCTATAGAGTTCATAAGGTTGAGGTGTCTTTCCCATATAAAACCCACATTCACCTCAAGCTTAAAAAAGAAGAAACATGGATAGCTAAAAAAAAAAAAAAAATCTTGCACTATATTAAACTTTAATTAGTTAAAAATTTTATCCCAATTCTCTTTCCATTTGTTTTATTTTATTTTATTTAGATTTTTTTTTCTTACTTAAATTTAACCCTGCACACTTAACATAAATTTATTTACCAACTTAAACTTCCCTTTTTCAAGCCAACTCAATTTACTTTTAATTGCAACAAATTTAAACATTTAGTTCATTTCCAACATTAAACAATTAATTTACCAATTTAAACTTCACCTTCAACTTTAAATGATTTATCCCAATTAAATAAATAAGATGGCAAAGAGAAGTCTTACATTTTAGATACCGAACAATATATACGATGTATATTTATATTTTATAGTATATTTATAAATATATTAAAAAATAAATCATGGTATATACAATGTATATTTATATTTTCAAGTATATTACCAATATATTTGATAAATACTTGAAATCTCAATGAAGAAGTGATCGCTCTTTATCTAGGAATATGAAACAAAATAAATGAAACCTCCTAGAATAAAGAAATATTAATTTGAAATGAATATCAAGTGAAATTAATAAGTGATAAAAACAAAGTCAAAATTAAGAAATGATGCTAATAAAAAAAGAATCAAATATTTCGAAAATTTAGAAATAATAATGAAAATGTTAAAATTTTCTAATATTAAAGCTAAAAACTTCTAACAAAATAATTCAAAATCTAAAACATTGAGGAAGTAAATTAGGGTAGGGAGGTGGCGGGAGAAAGTCAGTGATGGAGATGAATTAGACACTCGTGATGAATTATAATTTTCATATATTTAGTTGGAAATAGTTGTCTCAACTACCTTTATATTATCTTTTTGATGTATTCTCTCATTTATTGAGTTTAGTTTGTTCAATTTGACACTACGGGAATAAAGTTGTCTGTTAAAAAAGAAAAAAAAATAATGATGAAATAAATGGTGCACAAAGATTTTTTCATGTAAAAATTTCTTTCAAGAATAATAACTAAACCCAAAAGTTCATTGAGCATAGATCCAAAAATAATTTTAAAACAATGTAAAATTGTTTTGAAGAAATTAAAGTCACTTTGTTTGATATATAATAAAACAATTTCTGATGTTTAATGCGAATAAATTGTACCGAAAAAACAATTATGCGAGCTCTGTTTGTGTACTTCCTTTCTATTGAAATCAACACCAATAGCGTTGAGTTTTCCATAATTAACCAAAGCCCGACTTGGCTGAAGATTTGATGTGGAAGTTCAATGCTTTTTTTTAGTATAATTCTCGAGGTTTAAATTATATTTAAAAATTATCCAAAAATATTTAAAAGTTTCAACAATACTTTTAAATTTTTAAAAAGAATTTAAGAATATTCTTATCGTTAGTTTTAGATAAAAACCATTAAAGTTTTGTTTCAAAGATATTCTTGAACTTTTTAAAGTTAAAAAAAATACACCTAACTTAACAGAAGTTCAAAAATAAATTCACCATTAGTATATGAACAGAAACTTTTAATACATTATTTCAAAAAATAATTTTAGTATTTAAAAAAAGTTTAGAAATGCTCCCACGGTTAATAAGATTATCAATTTGTTTGAAGTTCAAGTTTAAAAATAACTAATTTGAAAATAAACTATATAGACATCCACATTTTTTACATATATATATATTCTCATTTTTCTTTTAATTTTCCAATTCCTAACTTATACCAATTTTCTCGCAAGGAAAATAAAAACCAACATTTTAAGTTAAAACATAAAATTTCACAAAATTCCGAAATCAAATCTCTTTTAAAACATACTAAAATGATAAATATTCTAATAAAAAAATGTATTTAGCTATAAATACATACTTAACTACTAACGTACAATTTTTTTTGGCACCCTCATCATCTCTATTAGCATCTGGGTATGATGAGAGTGCTAAGGAAGTGTCAAACTCGTTAGGATGTTCTGATGCATCCTCTGATCGCACTTTCCTCTAGCAACTTGTTAAATAAACATACAATTTAGTTAAAACATTTAAATCCTAAAATCCCTTGTTGCTTCCTTTATTTTCTTTCTTTTTATTATAATTTATGTATCTTAACTGAAGTGTGCGGTTGTATTTATTTGTTTATTTTAGAAAATAAATGTCAAACAATTAACAAAAGGGTGAGTAGGTGGGTATTGATTGAAGAAGGGATGGGAGAAAAAAAGATGGAAAGTAAAGAAGTAAGATAATATTAACAATTTTTGTTCATATAAGGGTATTTTATAACTTTTTTTTTTTTAATTTTAAGGGTATTTTTAAAACTTTTGAAAATTCAAGGGTATTTTTTTACACAAAATACTAACGGCTTCAATCCAAAACTAATGGTAGGGTTATTTTTGAACTCATATTAGAAGTTTAAGGATATTTTTTATTTTTCTAAAATTTTTGAAAGTTTAAGAATATTCTTGACACAAAATACAAAGTTTAGGATATTTTGTATAATTTAACAAAAAATTAGTACTGAAAACGTAAAAAAGCCAACCTATTTTTTGTTAAATTATAAGCGGTTGTAATAAAACAATAAGCTACTGTTTGGTAACCATTTGATTTTTTCTTTTTGTTTTTAAAAATTAAGCATATTCATTCATATTTCTTACCCTGATTTGTATTTTTTCTAACTACAATAGTTGAATTCTTAACCAAATTTTAAAAACAAAAACAACTTTTTGAAAACAATTTTTTTTTTAGTTTTCAAAATTTGACATGGTTTTTTAAACTATTGGTGAAAAGTAGATAACAAAGTAATAAATTTGGAGGTGGATGTAGTAACCATGGGTTTAATTTTCAAAAACAAAAACAAAAAACAAATTGGTTACCAAACGGGCCTAAGTTATCAGTTTTGTCCTAACCCAATTTTAAAAACTTTTATTTATGGAAGGATCTAATTAAGAATACCGAGATAACAATTTGGATTCAATAACTTTAAAAATAGTATCAACGAAATTGATAGAAACATGACAAAGCAGACACATCAGCCCCTTTGAAAAACAAAAAAGACCAATGTGGAGCCTACACAATAGCCACCATGGATTCTGTCTCTCCTCAACAAACTCTGGTGCAATAAATTGATTTTCCTTCACCTACATACAAAAAAGGATAAAAACAGTTTTGATAATATTCCTTTTTCTTTTATATTCCTTGTCATATTATGCATTCAAATTATGTATAAAATCATTCATTCATTCTTTACATGTAGATAGAAGATATCAGAAAGAAGAAGATAGGCTGTAAGTTTTTATTCAGAAAAAGAAAGAAGAAGAAAAGCCTTCTCGGCAGTGTGTTGTCTCTGTCTCTCCATCACTCTCCTTTTTTTTTATTTCCTTTTCTTTAAGCTTTCTGACTTGGAATCAGAGCCTCCAACTTCTGATAAGCAGCAAACAATTCAAGAATGGCAAATCCACCTGCCAACTCTCTGCCTACAATTCTTGGAATCACCAACAATGGGAACATCTCAAGTCCACCTCTCAATCAGCTGCTGAATCAGGTGACACCTATAAAGATGGATAGGTCCAATTTTCTTCTCTGGCAAAATTTAGCTTGGCCAATACTTAGAAGCTACCATTTAGAAGGTTTCTTAACTGGAGAAAATCCCTGCCCTAGTTGTTTTTTAGTTAGACAAATAGATGAACGTTCTGGTGAAAGCAAAGTAATGATCCTGGCCCTGCATCTTTAGTAGAGGCTACCTGCAACCTAATCTAGCTTATGAAGCTTAGATAGCTATTGATCAACTACTCTTAGGTTGGCTCTATAACTCCATGAGTCAAGACATTACAACTCAAGTCATGGGGCATCAGACAGCTAAGGAGCTATGGGAAGATGTCAAAGAGCTTGTTGGTGTTCAGTCAAAAGCTGAAACAAACTACCTCAAGAGGATGTTTCAACAAACTTGCAAGGTAGCCTTAAAAATGAGTGAGTACCTAACATTGATGAAGAAGTATGTTGATAATCTTGCTCTTGCAAGTTTACCAGTGTCTCCTTCTGATCTCATCTCCCAAGTGCTGGCTGGCCTCGATGAAGAATACAATCCGGTTGTTGTAGCCATGCAAAGCAAAGGCACAACTAGGTGGTCTGATCTTCAATCTGACCTGCTATCCTATGAGAAGAGACTTGAATATCAGTTGGCCATCAAGACAAGCATCACCGGTATGGCTAATGTGTCCATTGCTTCAAACCCACCCTCAGTTAATGTAGTGCAAAACAATCAGTTATCAAATCCTTTTCAAAACTCCAATGGAAACAATCAGTCATTAAACTACTGAGGAGGAGGGAGAAGGAACAGAGGGCATGGCCGATGGAACAATGCCTCTACAACCAGGCCTACTTGTCAAACCTATGTAAAAATAAGCCACACTGTTGATATCTGCTATTTCAGATACAACAAGGACTTCAACAACCCTCGACAGACTCACAATCAAGCTGAATCCACTCAGCTCCCACCCATCAGACATCAGGAACAGCAGACCTCAGCCTTGCTTACTCACTCAACCGCTGCCTCCCCTGAAACAGTCGCTGACCCCAATTGGTATGTTGATAGTGGAGCTTTAACTCATGTCACTAGCAGCCCTACCTTCCTTCAATCCTCATCAAGCTACTCAGGTATTGATAAAGTAGTTATTGGAAATGGCTCTCCTCTTTCTATATCTCAGTCTGGACATTCCAATCTGCATACTAAGAATGGTGTTCTATCTCTGCTAAACATTTTATATGTGCCTGCAATTACCAAAAATCTAGTCAGTGTTTCCAAATTAGCAAATGATAATAATGTTGTGGTTGAATTTCATGTTGATTTCTGTGTGGTTAAGGATAAGGCTTAAAGATGGAATCTACATGTTGGACAATGTCAACCAGTTGCTAAATAAAGCACCTTCTACATCAGAACCCTTAGGTGCTAGCTTGACAACCTGGTCCAATCAGTCTCCTTGACATTCTGCCCTTGCAACCAACACTACTATCTCTAAGCTACTTCTCTATAGGCGTTTAGGGCATCCATCCCCTAAAATTTTGTCTAAATTGATTAGTGGATGTAATCTGAAAACAGTTCTTAATGAAAAGTTCTTTTGTGCGGCTTGCTAATTTGGGAAATCACACAACTTACCCTTCCCTGATTCTCTTTCTCGTGCTAAACGACCATTTGAACTGGTGCATTCTGATCTGTGGGGACCAGCCCCAATACTGTCAGCTGATGGATATAGGTATTATGTCATTTTTGTGGATGACTTCAGTAGGTTTACTTGGCTTTACCCCTAAAGAGTGATACTACTGCTGCCTTTCAATGTTTCTAAGCACCTGTTCGAACATAGTTTAATACAACACTTGGTACTTTACAAATAGATGGAGGTAAAGAGTATCAACCAATTCCTCATCTATGCACTCAATAGGGAATTCATATACGAATGTCTTACCCCTACACATCCGCTCAAAATGGCCGAGCTGAGCATAAACACAAGCATATTGTCGAGACAAGCCTGACTTTTCTTGCTCAGGCTAAAATGCCCTTACACCTATGGTGGTATGTCTTCCAAAGTGTTGTCCTCCTCATTGATGCTTTTCTTTCTTCTATTCTTCAAGATATCAGCCCTATGGAAGTTTTGTTTGGCAGCAAGCTGGACCTGTCGTCTGTCAAGGTGTTTGGTTGTGCCTGCTATCTAAATCTTCGACCCCATCAGGCTCACAAGTTTAACTTCCATAGCAAACGGTGTGTGTATCTTGGTCCCTCACCCATGCACAAGGGCTACCGATGTCTCACTGATGATGGGAAGATTATTATCTCACACCATGTCATATTCAATGAGGAAGACTTTCCTTTTCACACTGGCTTTGCAAGTGATCGACCCTCAAGCACTCCCAGCTCAACTCTTCCAATCACTACCTGGTTCCCCCTACCATCCATCAATTTGCCCTCATCTCATCACTCATCTGTACCAAACTGTCCTCTCACATCTCAAACCCCAAGTCACTGCCCTGATGTCCCTTTAAATCCTATCTTCACACCTTCCAGTCCATCCCTGCCCTTTGCAGACTCTCCTCCAATATCAACAAATCCTAATTCACCCTACTCACCTATTCCTCCTACAACTTCACCTTCCATACATCCTTCCCCACAGCCCCCCTTACAACACCAACCACCCCTTACTCAGCCACTGACAGGCAACCATCCTATGATCACTAGAGGCAAGGCCGGTATCTTCAAGCCAAAAGTCTGGTTTGCTGAACTAGTCACTAATCTTACACAAGCTGAACCACACACTATCTCTCAAGCCCTATCAGTTCCACAATGGACAGAAGCAATGGTTGAAGAACTTCAAGCTTTACAGCGCACAAATACTTGGACTTTGGTCCCTCCTGTCCCTGACATCACTGTTGTTGGCTGCAAGTGGGTCTACCGGTTGAAACGTGATGCTCAAGGGTCCATCTAGTAGTATAAGGCACACTTAGTTGCCAAAGGCTTTTACCAACATCCTGGCTTTGACTACTTTGATACCTACAGCCCTGTTGTCAAGCCCTCAACCATCCAAATCATCCTTACATTGACAGTATCAAATAGCTGGCCACTTCGTCAAATTTAATTATTACCAATTTAGTTCACTGAGTTTTAATAAATAACAATTTAAATTTATTATAAAAATATTACTCATAATTAATGAAATTTGTTAATTAATAAATGGATTAAAGATCAAACATGGTTGAAGGTTGAAATTTTCAAACATGGCCTGATTCTCACAAGGTAAAATGTGTAAAATGGTAACCATTATTTTTCATTCAACCCTCAATTGTTATTCTCGTTATTTTCAATAAAGCTCTTAAAATTAGTCCCTTACCATGCAAACTTTAGGAAAATATATAATACACCTTTTGGAAACATATTCATTTTGCATGAAAATAATAATTATTGTTTAACCAATTAATTTCGATTTTAAAAAGAAAAATAAAATACAAACCAACAATAAGGAGTAGAAAAATTTTAAGATTGGTTAAAAAGGGATAAAAATTGAACTGAAGATATGATAGTAGGAGGAAAATGATATAGAGAGCTCAAATGTAAAACATATTTCCAAACTTAAAGACTACTGCTTGGATTACCAACGGGTGGAAGAATTGATCAGTTGAGGAAGGCAATTTATATGGATCAAATTCAACTCTAAGAATGATAATATATATAATAATGAGATTTTTTTGAAAATCTGGTTAATGTTTATAATTAAGAAAATATTATGTTTAATGTGATAAATAAAAATAAAATCTAAAAAGATTACCTCGTATATCCATATAACCTCTTGTAAAAAAGACAAAAAGTGAAATCAAAAGTTTTTCCTTTTGAAACTTCCTTTAGATAGTGTGGATAGATGAAAATCACCCAAGAGTTTGTAGCCAGACATAAATGTGATGGTATAAAATCAATTGTACCTCATACCTTTTTTTTTTTTAAATCGAGTGATAGTTGATGTAGTGAATTAATATAATATCTTAGTTAAATTATGCCGTTAGTCCACTATAATACAATATCTTAATTTTAGTGAATTATATGGTATCTTAGTTAAATTATGTTAAGAAATGATTAGAATTTTGAGCTAAATTAAGAATGTTGTTTAGGGTAAATTTTCTTTTTAGCGGGAAGATTTTTTTCCTTTTTTTTTTCTGTTCACGGGGCGAGATTGGAATGTCATTCTCCATCCCATTTCTGCTCCCCATTTTATTCCCCATCCCCATGAAATTTTTCACGGGGTCGGGGCGAGATTTCCCACGAGTAATTCGCGAAAATCGGGTTTCCCACAGAAAATTTTTCATATTATTTTTTTTTTTTGGTAAAAAATCAATCAATTTAAATCGAGCAAATTTTAATTAAATAATTAAGTTTGAGTTTAGAAACTCCTTTTAGTTAAATAACATGTCAGCATATTTCAAGGGGTTTTTTCACTTTGTATATATCAAATATTCATTGTGAAATATTTATTGGAGTGCTTTCTTTCTACCCAAAAACTGTAATGATAAAATGTTTTGTTACATTGTTGAACATATAATAAAATAATTTCTGACTGTAACACAATAAATAAAGCAATAAAGGGGTGTTTGATGGTGGTCTTGAGTTGGGTTGGGTGGGCTTACCAAGTGTTTGATGGTCAATTAACTTAAAACCAGTTGGTTTTAAACCCACCGTTTTACCCCTTCGTTTAATTCCGTCGTTTCATGCCCCATTTGTAGGTGCATTATTCTACCCCCTCTCTCTTCTGTCACGCGTAATTAATCACCACTCTATCTCTCTTCTCATCTTCTCCTTTCTTCCGCCTTTGGTTTCTCTTCCTCATCTGCCCTCTTCGTTCTCTGGTCTCTTCGTTCTCCTCTAGCTAGAATGGGTTGTCTGTCTCTTCGTTTCTCTAGCTAGAATGGGTTGTATTTCTCTTCATCTCTTCGTTCTCTGCTTTGGTTCCTCCATGTATTTTTTTTTGTTTCTCTGTATGTCTCTTCGTTTCTCTGATTTCGAATGGGTTTTTTGACTTCTCTATATGTCTATTCTTGATATTCTTCTTTCGTTTCTTGTTAGATATTGTAACTACAAACGATTTTGTTGTAGATCTAACAATATTTTGGTTTTTTTTTTAAAATTTTATAGTAGATCTAGGTTTTTTTTTGTCCAAATCTTTTTTTTTTTTTTTTTGCGATTACCTTGTTCTACGTTGACGATTAATGTTAAATCCGTCTTGATTTTCTCATGCATGTTTGATATATATCTTTTTAATTCTGATTCCTACTTTCCAAAGCAAAACCTTCATAATTTTTTTTATCTATTTATATGTTATTAAATCCGTCTCTGTTCTTTCTCATGCATGTTTGATATTCTTCCTTGCATGGTTGATGTTCTTCCTTCATTGTTTGATTTTCTGATACGGGACTGTTTAATGTTCTATTTTGTGATTCCAATTTCGAACTGTCCAAAGCAAACCTTGGTGATTTTTATCTTCCTGTTGTCTACTATTCCACTTGCTTGAATGAGTTTTTTTTTTTTTTTATCAATTTATATGTTATTAAATCCGTCTCTATTCTTCCTCATGCATGTTTGATATTTTTCCTTGCATGTTTGATGTTCTTCCTTCGTTTTTTGATTTTCTGATTCGAGACTGTTGAATGTTCTATTTTACGATTCTGATTCCGGATTGTCCAAAGCAAACCTTGATGATTTTGATCTTCCTGCTGTCTGCTGTTCCACTTGCTTGAATGAGTTTTTTTTTTCAATTTATATGTTATTAAATCCGTCTCTGTTCTTTCTCATGTATGTTTGATGTTTTTCTTTGCATGTTTGATATTCTTTCTTCCATGTTTTATTTTCTTCCTTGCAAACCTTTATACTTTTTATAATCTTTTTCTTCCTCTTACAACTACTGTCTACTGTTCTGATCTACTTCTTGACTGTTTTCCATACTTTTTTATCTAGATTTTCTCTTGCTGCTTCAATATTAAATCATGTGTCCTTCCCTTGCCCTTTTTCTTATGCTTTTTCATGTAAATTGGAGGCAAGTTAACTCTTGGTAGGGGATGCAAACTGTGTTATTGGAGTTTGGTGGGGTCAATCCACCCAAGAACATGTTTGTTTTCTATTTTTTCCCTTGAAGGCCGATGATAATTTCACACTTTTTTTAGATTAAAAAAGGGCATGCATCTCTCTTTTTCCTTATCTTTTGAATGATTTTTTTTTTTTTTGTTTATTTCCTTTGAATCTTTTTTTCCTTATCGTTTGAGTATGATTTATGTTTTAGTTCTATTTCCTTTCAACCTGTTTTCTGAGTGAATGTCTTTTTTACTTCATTCCATTAAATTTGTTTTCAGCATTCAAACGAATTTAATTTTTTTATATATAAAATTGAATTCCATTTTGAAATTGTTGAAATTGTTTATTTTGTTTGCTTGAAGTTGGATTTGTTCCATCAAATGGCTTCTTGAAATTCTGAGGTCTTCTAATTTATATGATATATTATGTTGTATCTATGTTCTTTTTAAGCTCAACCACCAAATTAATAATGACTTGACCATTACTTAATTTATTTATTTTTTACTTGACTGTCTTTAATATGGGTTTACTATTTTAATTTATTGAGTTAGGTGCACTTAAGTTTACCTAACATTCCTCACCAACTCTACTTATTGTATTCTCTACTTATATCCCAATCTGTCTTCATATTTTTTTAGACTTCTCCACAGACTCCTTTGTAAACTGTGTTAGTAAGTCTCTCAACCTTCCTTTTTATTTCAGCTTTCTCTTAAATTTGTTTTCCATTCTATTATGTGTTGTTTGGCTATTGCAATATACTTTGTTTCCTTCTTCCACCTCTAACCTCAACTTATTCCATCCATATAAGGCATGCTTCCTTCTTTTCTTATAATCGGATTAAGATATGTCGCTAATATGTTTTTGTTTTTGTTAGGCTATCAACCGATTATTTTGCTCCCTAGTTGTGAACTGTCTTTACCATCGCTCACTCCGAACATAAATAAAGGTATGATCTCGTATATTTTATTACTACTTGAATCGTATTAACATACATTATCACTATGGTCTAACTGCACTTCTTTTTCTTCTGTGTAGGGACCAAACTAATCGAAGATATCTTTCGTAACTAGTTTGAGGTTCGTAAGTTTTAAGTTCGGAATGATCTTCGTTACTGTCTATTCTTTCTTTCTTCTACTTGTTGAAGATTGTTTACTTCAAATGTATCATTGTTATGTATTTTGGACTTGTATGTTGGACATTTTCCCACATTTTCTCCCTTGTGAGAATGTGAGATTTTTTCCCCCTCTGTTTCTTGAAGAAGACTATGTCGAACTCAAAGTTATTAGGAAAAATATTATCTTGTATTGTTAAACTTTGGTTTGTGTCAATTTACATCTTCATTTATCAAATGAATTCATTTCAATCACAAGTTTTATCAAAATTATATTCATTTACATCTTATATTATGAAAAGTATATTAAATTATGAACACAGTATCAAACTTATAATTTTGTTAATTAAATCCATACATTTTCACAAACAAAATGAATTTGAACTTAGAACTTTGTTAATTACTTCCATTAGAACTTATAACTTTGTTAACTAATTATGATGTTTTCAAATATTAATCCAGCATTAATTCTAAGTGTTCACTTTATTAATCTAAACATAATTATATGTTTTGAGTGATTTTTAAAATATGTCTAAGAAGTATTAAATAATACACGCATGAGAAGTCATGTTTCTTTTTACAAGTTTATATGTTTAATAAATTTCAAAATAAATATAATAAGTTTATAAGTTTATAAGTTTCAAACTATATTTTTATAAATGGTGAAATAAAAGTTTGAAATGCACAAATGTATTATTTATGAATAGTCAAATAAGTATATTTTTATTAATAGTGAAATAAAAGTTTGAAATAAAAGTTTTATTAATAGTGAAGTAAGTTAAAAATGTACCAAATGAAATAAGTTTATAAGTTTGAAACTATACTTTTATTTATAGTGCACTAAACGTTTCAAATGTATAAACGTATTATTTATTAATAGTGAAATAACTATACTTTTATTATTAGTGAAATAGAAGTTTGAAATAAAAGTTTGAAATAAAGGTTTTATTAATAGTGAAATAAGTTAAAAAGGTACCAACTAAAATAAGTTTATAAGTTTGAAACTATACTTTTATTTATAGTGCAATAAACGTTTGAAATGTGCAAAAGTATTATATATTAATAGTAAAATAACCATACTTTTATTTATAGTAATGTTTTTACTTATATACTTTTTAAGTTAAATAAAATGAAAAAGTTCTTACAATAAAATGTCAAGTACTATAATACAAATATGTCAAGTACTATAATACTTATGTCGACTTCTGTCACTATCACGTTAGAGACATTTATAATGTGTCAACTACCATACCAAGTTGCACACTTTAGTTTTTTATAGATAGTAATGGGTTGTATGAGGAGGCCCTTATACCATAACCTCTACATCCTAACTCCCCAAAAAATCATTCAATTCAACGTTGATTGCTGGTATTGACTACCAATGTCCTGAAATTATAGGTAGATGGGAAAACACAAATTCTATGTCATTTTCGTTGGTCGTATTCTAGGGATCTACCTATCCTGGCACGAATTTCATGGACAAGTCAATGGGTACAAGGGGACATTATACAAGTCCCGGGATGTCATGGCCAAGAGCATGCATATAGGTCTTACAATACAACATACATTGGACAAGTAAGTGATCAGGGTGTAGAACAATGTAGTATAATTATTGCAATTATAATAGGCTTCGTGTTTTGGATGATCGTAATGTATAATTGGCTCGGGATAGTCGAATGAGTGATGTACTAAGTTGTCATGACTTGCCATTTTGTAACTAAACCAAAGTTCACTAATTATAAGCGTAATCATCCTTTTAGGATCTACATAATTCCCTCATTGCCCTAGTAAGATGGAGACTGTTCAGGAGTTGTTTAAAAGCATAACAAGTATTATTGAGTCTCAAAGACAACTATTCTTCACTTTGGCTATTTAACAATAATAGAAGGATAGAACAACAATCAGCGAACGTTAGACACTGCATTCGACAATTGACGTTCTTCTACCTCATTTACGATTGTGACTTGGCGTGTTGTGAGAGTACTCAAATGGATAGAAGGACATTCATGATTTTATGCAACATGATTAAAGCGACGGGATGTATGGAGTCCAGTAGATGTGTTAGTATTGAAGAGATGGTGGCAATGTTTCTACATATTCTTACACATGATGTAAAGAATAGAGTAGTACGAACACATTTTTCGAGATCTGGCGAGATGCTTTTGAGATATTTCAATGCAGTTATTAGAGCAGTAATACAGCTACACACAGTGTTGTTGAAAACTCCCAAACTAGTTACAAGTGCACGTACTGATGGATAATGGAAATTGTTTAAGGTAGAAAAAAGTTCCAGTGTCATTCTATAAATGCATCCAAAATAAATTATGCTAATATCTTCTCAAATTGTCATGATTAAACAATTTCAAAAGAATTGCCTGGATGTTGGACAACAGTAAATGAAAGTGAATGTCAGTGCCGTAGATCGACCACAATATTGTTGGGGTTGAAGCCCTAAATCTCGTAGGGTCCTGTAGTTTTTAAACACGTGTATGAATAAACATTTGTGATGTAATAATATGAGATATTTTTTTCACTATTGTCTATGGAATATGAGATATTTTAGTTTCATTAACCACAAACCAATAAACTAAGATCCCTGGTTATTGTTGTAACTTAAGCATGTATCTAGAGACATACAAGTGGATCATGCCTTAAGTGATAACCTAAATGGTCTGTAGTATATGGATAAAGGAGGGAAAACTTGTCCTGGTAACACTACAGATACGACCCGCTTTGTAGATGTTACAAGTGTTGTAAAGTGCTACAAATGGTCTGATCCTGATCATTCAAGTGGAGACATGCGAGCGAAGGTATCCTATCAAAGGAGTTTGTATAAGACCAAACCATGAAACATTTAGTCTCATTATATAACGCTGTTCATGACAGAGACTTTCATTTCACTAGAATGACCATAGGTGACATGACCTTAATCTTGAGTGAGTCGGAAACTCTTGCCTATGAGGGCGGCCTTTTGATTTGCAAAGGTGCGAGTGGCCAGATCGCCGACTCAAACCTACCACTTTGAGGATTCGTCTGATTGGGGAGTTGGGAACTTAGCTACACAAGGTGGAATTCACTCCTTCTCCAAAGCATGGATAAGTAGATAGATTGCTCCCTTATGGGCTGATCGGGAGCTTGAACAATGTGGCGCCGCATACTTTCTCATGGCCTGAGAAGTGTTCACTCACAGTGTTTACTAATATGATAACTATCACAATTTTTTTAAGTAGTATAAAATATTTTAATTTGTACAAATATTTAATTTATATATTCTTTTATAATACACTTTATACTCAAATAGAATAACTATTGTTTTCTCCACCCAAGTTTCACAATTTTCAAAATGTTTTTTCATCACTTATTTAAAAAAAATAAATCTCTCTTATTCATATATTAATGTTGTGTTATTGAAATTTTATAATTAAGTTTTCTTTTTAAACTTTATACAATACGTGCAACACACGTAGTATCAAACTAGTTTTTCTAAAAGTATAATTGTCTTTTAAAAGTTACAGTAGTCCCAAACTAAGTCTTAATCCATAAATTCATATTCGTCTATATGTATTTTATTTAAAAGAAACAGAAAAAGAAAAGGTGCTGAAGTTTTTTTTTTCATAGAGATCCTTTGAATCCATTGTGACCCTCGAAATAGAAATGGGAAATGGATCAAATCAATTCAATATATATATATGTGTGTATATCATATCAATCATTTGTTAAAATAATAATAACAATAACAATAATAATAATAAAAAACAACCACGATATGTTTAAAATTAAACATGTTTTAATTCTCTAGTTAAGTTATTAGATGAACTAAAAATTGAGAGTTAATTAATAAGTTATTAGATGAGTTAAAAGAAGGAGAGATAATTAAGTACAGTTAATTTAGTAGAGTTTCATGGATTAAAGTATGGGGGGTTAATATGGGTTTCTAAAGTATCCCAATGAAAGGTCCTTGAGCAAAAGTAACAGATTGTCCTAATTCCCAAAATTTTACAGAACACAATTTTACAGAGAAAAGAAAACAGATCATGCATTAATTTCAAAAAATACAGCATGCATACAAAAGAAAGAATTAGGTTTCAGAAACCCTTACCTTTGAAGACCTTCTTCACCTAAAATCCCTTCTTTGTGCAAATCACGAATGGGACCTCGATATTCTAAGGAAGAGAACCTAGGAGGTGTGGACTCTAGTGAATTTGGATTGAGAGAGAAAAGAGAAAAAAAAAAAGAGAGGAAGGAAGAAAGGTTTCTTCTCTGGGATGTCTAATCACAGAACTCTTCTGTGAGGGAAGAAAAAGTTACAAGAAGAAGAAGACTACTGCATAAACCACCCATCCCATTCATGCATTATTTATAATTTAAATTAATTCTAAATAAATATAATTTATTTATTTAATTTAATATATATTAATATGATAACTAACTTATTATATTATATATATTAAACTATATGTTATATCAAATATAACAGTTAACCCATAGTTTTAATATTGTATCATAGACAATATAACTTATAGTTTCTTTTCTCTCACTAATGACATTTAATATAAATCACATTTACATTAAATTTAATTATACGAATCAAATTTATATAATTAATATTTGAATAATATTCAAATATTTATTTCCTCTCATAAATACTTCATATTATAATGTATCAAATACATTATAGTAATTATATCACATATAGTTAAAAATTAATTAATTATGTCATATATAATTAATTCCTTTGAAAAATTCAAATTAATTCAAAAACTGCGTCTCATTTAATCCCGTTGAGCTACTGAGAGTACCTCATGGACCTGTAGCTTAAAACTTCAACCGTACGTGAATAATTAATTAAACTCTTTAATTAAATTATTCATCATTCGTTAACTGTCGAGCACTCCACTAAAGACCGATAGTTGCACTCTTCGTACCTCAAATATATTTTTGTGTCCACTAGATATAACCAATCAACAGTACGATGATCATTCACAAATTACTCATAAGTACAATTGGGTCAAAATTACCGTTTTGTCCTTGTAGTTACATCTAACTTCTTAAGTACCATTAATCCCTCTAATGAACAATAAATCATAGTCCAACTATGATCAAACCCCTCTCAAGCCAGGAGAGGGTGTGGCACACATTGTTTAAGCCCTGAAATCAGTCTTTAAGAGAACAATTTGTCTACTTGCCCCAACATTGGTGGAGGAGTGAATTTCTTCTTGTGTAGTTGTGTTCCCAGCTCTCCAATTAGACGAATCCCCAAAATGGTAGGCTTGTTGAGTCGGCGATTTGGCAACTCTCACCCATACAAATCAAAAGACCACCCTCATAGGGAGTTCACAACTCACTCAAGATTCAAGTCATGTTACATATGGTCATCTTGGTAATTTGTAAGTCTCTATTATGAACGGCGATATATAATGAGACTAAACATTTCGTGGTCCGGTCTTATACAAACTCCATTGTAGAATATTCCCACTCATATGTCTCTAGATGAATGATCAGGATGAGATCATTTGTAGCACTTTACAACATTTGTAACACCTACAAAGTAGGCCATACTCGTAGTGTCACCAGGATAAGGTATCTAGCCTTATCCATCTACTACAAACTATTTACGTGGATCATGTTTAAGTGATAACCTAAATGGTCTGTAGTAGATGGATAAGGCTAGATATCTTATCCTTGTGACACTACGAGTATGGCCCGCTTTGTAGGTTTTATTGACTTGTGGTTAATGTAACTAATTTTGAAATAAAACATCACATATTTTATTATATAAAAAAAATGTTTGTACATTACAATTACAAACTATAAGACCCTACGAGATTTAGGGTATAAACCCCAACATTTCATGTATTTAAGTTTGAGAGTTATGGACCCATGAGAATCCTATAAATAGAATTTTTATATTTGTTTAAAGAAACAAAGTGTATGAAGAAGAATACACAACGAAGGTTCAATAAAAGGTGTGAACCAAGTTTGAAGAGTTCTTCAAACAAAGTGTTTTTGTTTCTACTCAAATAATCTTGTGTGTATTATTTATTTATGAGTGTCCATTACACGCTTTTAACAAAGTGGTATAAGAGCTTTAGTTTGGAGTTTGAAACACAAGAATTGTTTTTGAAAATGGCAAATAACAATTTCGTTCCTTTCCAAGTGCCTCGACTTACGAAAGAAACTTATAGCATCTGGTGTATTCGTATGAAAGCTCTACTTGGTTCACAAGATGTATGGGACATTGTTAATAATTGTTATGAAGAACCAGAAAGTGATGCAACTTTCAATCAAGCTCAATGAGAAGCTTTGCAAAATACAAGAAAGAAAGACCAAAAGGATCTCACCATTATTCATCAAGCCATCGACGATCCAAATTTTGAGAAGATTTTAGAGCAACTACTACACATCAAGCATGAAGAGAAGCTCAATTTCATCGTTGTAGCTATTGAAGAATCAAAGGATTTGAGTACAATGTCCATTGATCAACTTATGGATTCTTTACAAGCCCATGAAGAGAGCTTCTCAAGAAGAATAAACAAATAACTGAGTAACTTTTTTAGTCAAAGTTGCAATTAAGAGATAAAGAAGATAGCCAATAAAAAGGCAATCGAGGTTGAGGACGAGGTAAAAATCGTGGACGTTGTGATTTCGAAGGTCGGGGTCGAGGAAACTATAGTCAAAGAAAATTTGAAAAGGGAAATTGTAACTCTAATTCATCAAGATGGTATAGAAGACAAAATTATCCTAGACAAAATGGAGAAAGATCAAATAATGACAGGAGGTATGATAAAAAAACAAGTAGAAAGTTATAATTGTCATAAATTTGCCCATTACTTTTAGGAATGCATAAAAAGTTGAAGAAAATGCAAATTATGCTAAGAAAGATGAAGAAAGTAGTGAGTCATCTTTCCTTCTAGCATGCAAAGACGAGGAAACATTTGAAAACAATGCATGGTATCTTGATAGTGGTGCATACTATCACATGCGTAGATGTAAGTCGATATTCGTAGAACTTGATGAATCCGTTGGTGGTAATATCATATTTGGTGATGCCACAAAAATTCCTATTAAAAGAAAAGGTAATATTTTGATTAGCTTGAAGAATGGGAAGTATGAGTTTATCTCTAATGTTTATCTCTAATGTTTATCATGTGCCTAATATGAAGAACAAATTTTGAGTATGGAACAACTCTCAGAGAAAGGCTATAATATTTTAATGAAAGATTATAGTCTTTCGGTAAGGGATAATTGAGATAATATGATTGCTAATGTGCAAAGGACGAAGAATAGAATGTTTTTATTAAACATTCAATCTGATGTTGCTAAATGTTTGAAGTCATATTTGGAAAACTCATCTTGGATTTGGAACTTGAGACTTGGGCATTTAAAATTAGATGACTTGAGACTATTAGCAAGGAAGAATATGGTGAAAAGATTGTCATATCTCAAACATCTAGATCAATTTTATAAAGGTTATCTTTATGGTAAGTAATCAAGGAAGAGATTTCCACAAGAATCTTCTTCAAAAGCAATGAGACCACTATAGTTAGTTCACACTGATCTTTGTGGACCAATCAAACCAAGTTCTTTTAGTAAGAATAATTATTTCTCATTATTTATTGATGATTTCAACCATAAAACTTGGGTTTATTTTGTCAAGAAAAAATTAAAGGTATTTGATAGGTTCAAGAGATTTAAAGCTCTTGTTGAAAAAGAAAGTGGTTATTACCTGAAAGTCTTGAGATCAAACAGGGGAGGAGAATTCACTTCAAAAGAATTCAATGATTTTTGTGCATAAAATGAAAATTTTCAGCCTATAACAATTCCATAGACTCCTCAACAAAATGGTGTTGTTGAAAAAAAGAATAGAATGATTCTTAATATGGCTTGAAGTATGTTGAAAAGTAAGAAGATGCTAAAAAATTCTAGGCTTAAGCTGTTGAATGTGCAAGCTTGTGAAAAAAAAACTCCTCAACAAACCTGGACCGGAAGAAAATCATCTATTGCTCATTTGAGAGTATTTGGAAATATTGTTATGCATATATACCTGATCAAAAGCGTAGTAAGCTCGATGATAAAAGTGAGAAGCATATTTTTGTCGGCCATGATGCAAGCTCAAAAGGCTAGAAACTTTATATCCTGTTACAAAGAAGTCAGTGGTAAGTAGAGATGTTGTGCTTGATGAGGAAGCAACATGGAATTTGAATGATGAATCAAAAGACTACAAGTTTTTACTTTTTTCCAGAGGATGATGATGAATCTAGTGTCATTGTTTCTCCATCAACACCACCTACATCGTCAACCACTTCACAAAAAAGCACACCTTCATCATCTGCAAGTTCAAGTGAAGGACCTCATGGGCATGATAAGTTTACAAGACATGAGACTAAGAGTGAAGTCTAAGTTTTAGTAATCTTACTCTTTTTTTGTCTATTTGGTGATAGTGAACCTTTAAATTTTAAGAAGCTTCACAAGATGAAAAATGGAAGACTTGTTATGGATGAAGAGATAAAGGTTATAAAGAAAAAGGATACGTGGGAACTTTCAACTCTTCCAAGTGAAAAGAAAGTAGTAGGTTCAAATGGATGTTCAAGACAAATAAATAAATAAAAAGGAAGAAGTGGAGAGGCATAATGTAAGATTAGTTGCAAAAGGCTATTCTCAAAGAAAAGACATTGATTATGATGAAGTATTTACTCCCGTCGTTTGCTTGGAAATCATAAGGTTGCTTGTTGCACTTGGTGTTCAAAGTAAATGGAAGATCTTTTAGATAGATGTCAAATCAACATTCTTGACTAGATATTTAGAAGAATAAGTCTACTTATAATAACCTCTTGGCTATGCTATATGAAAGGTCAAGAAGATAAAGTCCTGAAATTAAAGAAGGGGTTGTATAATTTGAAACAAGCCCCAAGAATGTGGAATAGCAGAATCAACAAATATTTCCTTGACAATGGGTATTTGGGATGTCCTTATGAACATTCTCTTTATATTAACAGTAATGATCATGGAGATATTTTGTTGGTTTGTCAGTATGTGGGTGACTTAATTTTTACAGGAAATTGTGCAAATATGTTTGAAGATCTCAAGAAGATAGTGACCTAAGAATTTGCAATGACAGATATTGGGTTGATATCATATTACCTTGCCATTAAGGTGAAGCAATCAGGAGAAGAAAATTTCATCTCACAAGAGCGATATATTAGAGAAATTCTAGAGAAGTTAAAGATGATCAATTCTAATCCTGTCACAACTTCAATAGAAATTGGGACAAAGCTATCCTAATATGGAGAAGAAGATGTCGTTGATCCTTCATATTTCAAGAGCTTAATTGGGGGTTTGAGATATTTGACTAGCACAAGACAGGATATTCTTTTCATTGTTGGACTGGTGAGTCGGTTTATGGAATCTCCTACAACTACACATTTGAAAGTGACAAAGAGAATTCTTCGTTACCTCAAAGGTATGCCTGATTATGGATTATTTTATTCTTCATCTAAAGAATTCAAGCTTGAAGGTTATTGTGATAGTGACTGGGGCTGGAGATATTAATGATCCAAAAAGTATAAGTGGTTATGTTTTTTTCTGTACGTAATATTATTTTTACTTAGAGTTCAAAGAAGCAACCTATTGTGATATTATCTACTTGTGAGGCAGAATATGTTACTGCAACTTTATGTGTTTGTCATGCAATTTTGTTAAGGAATTTGCTGAAGACAGTTGAAATTTTGCAAGATAATATCCAGTATTTCATGATCGCAGCAAACACAATGATACCAGATTTCATTTTATCAGAGATTGCATTTCAAGAAAGGAGGTTCAAGTTAAGATCAAGTTGTAGATATTTTCACAAAACCACTTAAAGTTGAGTGTTCAACAAATTGAGAACTTTGCTTTGGAGTTTTTAGAAAAACATGTTTAAGCGAGGATGTTGAAAATAAACATGTTTTAGTTGTTTAGTAAAGTTACAAAATGAATTAAAAAATGAGAATTGATTAATAAATTATTAGATGAATTAAAGAATGAGATTTAATAAGTATGTTAATGTAAGAGTTAATTTAGTAGAGTTTCATAAATTAAAATATGGGGTTTATATGAGTTTCATGTATTTAAATTTTAGAGTTATGGATCCATTATAAATAGAAAATTAATTTCATAGTTTTTCAATTAATATTTGTAATTGATTAGATATCAGTCTAATCCAAGACATGGTCACTAGACAACCGTCAAGAACATCCTCAAGTATCTTCGGAGAACGAGGGATTACATGTGTGTGTATGGTTCTAAGTATTTGATCCTTACAAGACACACGGACTCTGATTTTCAGATGGATAAGGATTCTCGAAAATCCACTTCAAGATCAGTGTTCACTTTTAAAGAAGAAGTTGTAGTTTGGCGAAGCACGAAGCAAGGGTGCATCGTAACTCCACCATGGAGGCCGAATATGTAGCAGCTTGTAAAGTTGCTAAGGAGGTCGTTTGGCTCAGAAAATTCATGACTGATCTGGAAGTTGTTCCAGACATGTCTAGTCTTATCATTCTTTATTGTGAGCCTCGGAATCATAAACGCGGTAAGCACATTGAGCGGAAATATCATCTCATCCAAGATATTTTGCATCGAGGGGACGTGATTGTCACGAAGATAGCTTTGGAGCACAACATTGCTAATCCGTTTACAAAGGCCCTCATCGCTACATTATTTGAGGGTCACCTGCAGAGTATGGGTCTATGGTATAAACCATGGCTGGACTAGGGTAAGTGGAAGATCTTGTACTGGGCGTTTGTGCACTAGTTTATTATTTTGTTTACGTGTAATTTGATTATCTTGTACGTCCCACTAGCTTTAGGACAAGTGGGAAATTGTTGGGGTTGATGCTCTAAATCTTGTAGGGTCTTGTAGTTCGTAAACACTTGTATGAACAAACATTTTGTGATTTATAATATATGATATTTTATTCACATTGTTTATGAAATATTTGATATTTTAGTTGCATTAACCACAAACCAATAAACTAAGATCCATGGTTATTGTTGTAACTTAAACATGTATGTGGAGACATATAAGTGGATCGTGCTCTAAGTGATAACCTAAATGGTCTGTAGTATATGGATAAGACTAGGTACCTTATCCTGGTGACACTACGAGTATGCCCCATTTTGTAGGTGTTACAAATGTTGTAAAGTGCCACAAATGATCTAATCCTGATCATTCATGTATTAGACATGCGAGTGAAGATATTCTATATAAAGGAGTTTGTATAAGACCGGACCATGAAATGTTTAGTCTCGTTATATAATGCCATTCATAATTGAGACTTTCATTTCACTAGGATGACTATAGGTAACATGACCTTGATCCTGAGTGAGTTGTGAACTCCCTTATAAGGGCGGTCCTTTGATTTGCATGGGAGAAAGTGGCCAGATCGCCGACTCAACAAGCCTACCATTTTGGAGATTCGTCTGATTGGGGAGCTGGAAACTCAGCTACACAAGATGGAATTCACTTCTTCCCCGAAACAGGGATAAGTAGATAAATTGCTCCTTTAAGGGCTGATTCCGGGTCTTGAACAATATGGCGTCACACCCTCTCTTGGCCCGAGAGGGTTTAGTCATAGTAGGACTATGATCTATTCTTCATTAGAGGAATCAGTGGTACTTAAGGAGTTAGATGTAACTACAGGGGCAAAACGGTAATTTGGCCCAGTTGTAATTACGAGCGATCTATGAAGGGTCATCGTATTGTTGATTGGTTATATCTAATGGACACAGAAATATATCTGTAGTGTGAAGAGTGTAGTTGTCGGTCTTTAGTGGAGTGCCCGACAGTTAACGGATGGTGAATAATGTGATTAAAGAGGTTAGTCAGTTATTCACGTACCGTTGGAGCTTCAAGCTACAAGTCTATAAGGTCCCCTTGGTAGCTCAATAGATTTAAGTTGAGAATCAGTTTTTGGGAGTAATTTGAAATGTTCAAATTAATAAGAGGAAATTTAATTATATATGATATAAAATTAAATTAATTCAATTATATATGATATGATTGATATAATGTATATGATACATTATTGTTTGATTGGAGGAACAAATATTTGAATATGATTCAAATATATTTTCTATGAATTATATTCATAGTTATTAAATTTAATATAAATATGATTTATATTAAATGTCATAAAATAAAGGAAAAGAACTATAGTTATATATTGCATATAATTCAATATTAAAACTGTAGATTATAAATATAATATAATAAGTTAGTTATCATATTTATTTATATTTATTAATTATTTGATAATTAAATTCTTTTTTTCAATAACCACCCTTAGTGGGTAGTTATACGATTTTATGGTAAAATGGGATAAAAATGAAAATTGTTTTTTAATGATTCCACGAGAGACAACTGACATTATTAGTAATCGAGTAAGAGTCTTAGTATACAATCACTTGAGAGCCTACACGATCGAGTACATTGTCTATGCGATAGACTTCATCTTCTACACGACCGTGTTTACCTTTACTTGATCATCTTCCTCCTAAACCAAAACCTTCCCTTTAACCAAAATAAGCAGGAGCCCATCACTCCTGGATTCTCACATCGAGAATACCAAGGTAATCTAGTGGTAGTGTCCAATTTGTTTGAGGATCAAGTTGCTACTCGTTCGAGGAAGATTGAGTTGTTCACTGTGTTCGTGAACAAATTTGATCAAGGGATTTACGTGAAGAAGGGTTCTTTAAAGGCATAATCTGTTATCCTTAGTTTTTATTTTCAAACCATGTTGTAGTTTAATTTTTGTGCATAATCTGTTCTGTATGACTGTAAATGTATGAGTTCATCCACAATGGGATCTGGACGATCCTCTTTGGCTCAAAGGTCCTCAGTAAACAGAGTTCCTTCAGTTTCCACATGAATGATCAGGATGAGATCATTTGTAGCACTTTACAACATTTTGTAACACCTACAAAACGAGCCATACTCGTACTGTCACCAGGATAAGGTATCTAGCCTTATCCATCTACTACAAACCATTTATGTGAATCATGTTTAAGTGATAACCTAAATGGTCTATAGTAGATGAATAAGGCTAGATACCTTATCCTTGTGACACTACGAGTATGGCCCGCTTTGTAGGTTTTATTGACTTGTGGTTAATGCAACTAATTTTGAAATAAAACATCACATATTTTATTATATAAAAAAAATGTTTGTACATTACAATTACAAACTATAAGACCCTACAAGATTTAGGGTATAAACCCCAACATTTCATGTATTTAAGTTTGAGAGTTATGGACCCATGAGAATCCTATAAATAGAATTTTTGTATTTGTTTAAAGAAACAAAGTGTATGAAGAAGAATACACAACGAAGGTTCAATAAAAGGTGTGAACCAAGTTTGAAGAGTTCTTCAAACAAAGTGTTTTTGTTTCCACTCAAATAATCTTGTGTTTATTATTTATTTATGAGTGTCCATTACACGTTTTTAACAAAGTGGTATAAGAGCTTTAGTTTGGAGTTTGAAACACAAGAATTGTTTTTGAAAATGGAAAATAACAATTTCGTTCCTTTCCAAGTGCCTCGACTTACGAAAGAAACTTATAGCATCTGGTGTATTCGTATGAAAGCTCTATTTGGTTCACAAGATGTATGGGACATTGTTAATAATTGTTATGAAGAACCAGAAAGTGATGCAACTTTCAATCAAGCTCAATGAGAAGCTTTGCAAAATACAAGAAAGAAAGACCAAAAGGATCTCACCATTATTCATCAAGCCATTGACGATCAAAATTTTGAGAAGATTTTAGAGCAACTACTACACATCAAGCATGAAGAGAAGCTCAATTTCATCGTTGTAGCTATTGAAGAATCAAAGAATTTGAGTACAATGTCCGTTGATCAACTTATGGATTCTTTACAAGCCCATGAAGAGAGCTTCTCAAGAAGAATAAACAAATAACTGAGTAACTTTTTTAGTCAAAGTTGCGATTAAGAGATAAAGAAGATAGCCAATAAAAAGGCAATCGAGGTTGAGGACGAGGTAAAAATCGTGGACGTTGTGATTTCGAAGGTCGGGGTCGAGGAAACTATAGTCAAAGAAAATTTGAAAAGGGAAATTGTAACTCTAATTCATCAAGATGGTATAGAAGACAAAATTATCCTAGACAAAATGGAGAAAGATCAAATAATGACAGGAGGTATGATAAAAAAACAAGTAGAAAGTTATAATTGTCATAAGTTTGCCCATTACTTTTAGGAATGCATAAAAAGTTGAAGAAAATGCAAATTATGCTAAGAAAGATGAAGAAAGTAGTGAGTCATCTTTGCTTCTAGCATGCAAAGACGAAGAAACATGTAAAAACAATCATGGTATCTTGATAGTGGTACAAACTATCACATGCATAGATGTAAGTCTATGTTCGTAGAATATGATGAATCCGTTGGTGGTAATATCATATTTTGTGATGCCACAATAATTTCTATTAAAAGAAAAGGTAAGATTTTTATCAACTTGAAGAATGGGAAGTATGAGTTTATCTCTAATGTTTATCATGTGCCTAATATGAAAAAAAAAAAAAAATTGAGTTTGGAACAACCCTCAGAGAAAGGCTATAATATTTTAATGAAGGATTATAGTCTTTCGGTATGGGATAATTGAGATAATATGATTGCTAAAGTGCAAAAGACGAAGAATATAATGTTTTTATTAAACATTCAATCTGATGTTGCTAAATGTTTAAAGTCATATTTGGAAAATCCATCTTGGATTTGGCACTTGAGATTTGGGCATTTAAAATTGGATGACTTGAGACTATTAGCAAGGAAGAATATGGTGAAAGGATTGTCACATCTCAAACATCTAGATCAAGTTTATAAAGGTTATCTTTATGGCAAGTAATCAAGGAAGAATTTTCCACAAAAATCTTCTTCAAAGGCAATGAGACCACTATAGTTAGTTCACACTGTTCTTTATTGATGATTTCAACCGAAAAACTTAGGTTTATTTTGTACAAAAAAAAAAATCAGAGGTATTTGGCACGTTCAAGAGATTTAATGCTCTTGTTGAAAAAGAAAGTGGTTATTACCTGAAAGCCTTAAGATCAAAAAGGGGAGGAGAATTCACTTCAAAAGAATTCAAAGATTTTTGTGCTAAAAATGAAATTTATCGGCCTATGAAAATTCCATAGACTCCTCAATAAAATGGTGTTGTTTAAAGGAAATATAGAATGATTTGTGATATGGCTTGAAACATTTTGAAAAGTAAGAAGACGTTAAAAAAAATTCTAGGCTTAAGTTGTTGAATGTGCAATGAACGTGTCCAATCGTTCCTCTACTAGAAGCTTGTGGAAAAAAAACTCCTTAACAAACATGGACCGGAAGAAAATTATCTATTGCTCATTTGAGAGTATTTGAAAATATTTCTATACACATATACCTGATCAAAAGCATAGTAAGCTCGATGATAAAAGTAAGAAGCATATTTTTGGTAGCTATGATGTAATCTCAAAAGGCTACAAACTTTATAATCCTATTACAAAGAAGACAGTGATAAGTAGAGATGTTGTGCTTGATGAGGAAGCAACATGGAATTGGAATGATGAATCAAAAGACTGCAAGTTTTTTTTTTTTTTTTTTCAGAAGGATGATGATGAATCTAGTGTCCTTGTTTCTCCATCAACACCACCTATGATGCCAACTACTTAACAACAAAGCACACCTTCATCATCTGCAAGTTCGAGTGAAAGACTTCATGGCATGAGAAGTTTACAAGACATGAGACTAAGAGTGAAGTCTAAGTTTTAATAATCCTACTCTTTTTTTGTATATTTGGTGACAGTGAACCTTGAAATTTTAGAAAGCTTCACAAGATGAAAAATAAAAGACTCGCCATGGATAAAGAGATAAAGGCTATAAAGAAAAAGGATACGTGGGAACTTTCAACTCTTCCAGGTGAAAAGAAAGCAGTAAGTTCAAATGGATGTTCAAGACAAAAAAAAAAATGAAAAGGAAGAAATGGAGAGACATAAGGCAAGATTAGTTGCAAAAGGCTATTCTCAAAGGAAAGACATTGATTATGATGAAATATTTACTCCCGTTGTTTGCTTGAAAATCATAAGGTTGTTTGTTACACTTGGTGTTCAAAGTAAATGGAAGATCTTTTAGATGGATGTGAAATCAGCATTCTTGAATCGATATTTAGAAGAAGTCTACTTAGAACAACCTCTTGGCTATGCTATATGAAAGGTCAAGAAGATAAAGTCCTGAAATTAAAGAAGGGATTGTATAATTTGAAACAAGCCCTAAGAATGTGGGATAGCAGAATCAACAAATATTTCCTTGACAATGGATATTTGGGATGCCCTTATGAACATTCTCTTTATATTAAGACTAATGGTCATGGAGATATTTTGAGGTTTGTCAGTATGTGGGTGACTTAATTTTTACAGAAAATTGCGCAAATATGTTTGAAGATCTCAAAAAAATAATGACCTAAGAATTTGCAATGATAGATATTGGGTTGATATCATATTACCTTGGCATTAAGGTGAAGCAATCAGGAGAAGGAATTTTCATCTCACAAGAGCATATATTAAAGAAATTCTAGAGAAGTTCAAGATGATCAATTCTAATTCTGTCACAACTTCAATAAAATTTAGGACAAAGCTGTCTTAATATGAAGAAGAAGATGTCGTTGATCCTTCATATTTCAAAAGCTTAATTGGGAGTTTGAGATATTTGACTTGCACATGACAGGATATTCTTTTCAGTGTTGGAGTGGTGAGTCGGTTTATGGAATCTCCTACAACTACTCATTTGAAAGTGACGAAGAAAATTCTTCGTTACCTCAAAGGTATGCTTGATTATGGATTATTTTATTCTTTATCTAAAGAATTCAAGCTTGAAGGTTATTGTGATAGTGACTGGGGCTGGAGATATTAATGATCCAAAAAGTAGAAGTGGTTATGTTTTTTTTGTTGGTAATATTGCTTTTACTTAGAGTTCAAAGAAGCAACCTATTGTGATATTATCTACTTATGTTACTGCAGTTTCATGTGTTTGTCATGCAATTTGGTTTGCTGAAGACAATTGAAATTTTGCAAGATAATCCAACTGTGTGATCCATGTAGACAATAAATCAACAATTGCTCTAACAAAAAGTCTAGTATTTCATTATCACAACAAACATATTAGTACAAGATTTCATTTAATCCGAGACTGCATTTCAAGAAAGGTGGTTCAAGTTGACTACATGAAGACGGAAGATCAAGTTGCAGATCTTTTCACGAAACCACTAAAAGTTGACGTGTTCAACAAATTGGGAACTTTTCTTTGAAGCTTTTAGAAAAATATTTTTAAGTGGAGACGTTGAAAATTAAACATGTTTTAATTCTCTAGTTAAGTTACTAGATGAATTAAAGAATGAGAAATGATTAATAAATTATTAAAATGAATTAAAGAATAAGAGATAATAAATATGTTAATGTAAGAGTTAATTTAGTAGAGTTTCATAAATTGAAGTATGGGGTTAATATGAGTTTCATGTATTTGAATTTTAGAGTTATAGACCCATTATAAATAGGACTATTTTGTATGGTTTAAAGTAACCAAGTGTGTAAAAAAGAATACACATTAAGTGTTTTTCAAATTGATTTATTTTCTTTCAAATATTTGGTTAATTACTTATTTGCAAATATTCATGGCAGGCTTCCACGTAGTATAAAAGTTGATGAGAAGAATTCAGTCCTACCGACTGCGTCAACTTGTTTTGAGGCTAAAGAAATGCTGGAACATTAACAAAACAAATTGCAGCTCCACATCCTTTTTACAGCTATAAATTGCATAAATATATATATTTTTTAAATGGAAAAATACAAAGATAAATAGCAAGTTGCCCTTTTTTAGAGAATAATAATAATAAAATAAAAAAAAGAATACTTTTAATCCTCTTGGACAAGTTGATCAGTTAATTGAAACCCCAAGCCAAGTTAAAGCTTGCAAGTGTTGTTTTTCCCTATCCCTAAATTTTTAACTCATCTGATCTTAATCATCTTATCTCCTCAACATTGATTCCTTCAAAACTCAAAATTTATTGGCATTTCTTTTTCCCTTTTTCTCCCTTAATTATTTCATTTCTTTTCTTCCTAATTCCTACATTTATTATTCAAATATCTCTTCAAAATACTATATTTTTTAAGAAAAGCCTCTTAAAATAGGTATTTCCATTTTAGTAGATATTTGACGGAAAAATTATGCCATTTCCATAAACAACAAATACTGAAATTAAATATTCCATCACTTTTACATCCTAAATGATAATATCTACATGTATATAGGCATATAACAAACAAAAAGAAACGTATATAAATTTTACATTCTCATTTTTCACCACCTGTTCAAAAAACCTTCTCATGCATAAGAACAATAAAGAAAAAAAGGCCTAAAATTTCCATAAAATTCAAAAAACCCAGTCATGATAAAGTCGGTTTATATCGACCCAAAAAAAAGGAAACAAAAAAATTGAAGCGGTTTAGCGTTTGATTATCCACATTATAATGCCTAAAATAGTATATGATTTTTTTTATATACTTTTGGTCTTTGATTTGGCAATATTCTCTGATAATCGAGCCAACGATCGTAAATTGCACCGCACGATCGTATTTACGAACACGCACGTTTCTTCTTTTGTATTTCCCGGCGGCACGTCCACCACGTACGACTCCACGACCACCGTTCCTCCGCCACCCGGTACCACGTGTAAGCTCATCACCGACCGGTAATTCTTCAGCCTGTGGTCCCCTCCTACAACGCTGAAGCTCATCACGTGCTTTTCGTCGTCCAGAATCTCCAACCGTTCTTTACTCGACAGCGCTGGCAAACCTGACACCACGTGTACCTCACGCACCGTTCCAACCGTTTCCCCATCGCCGTCCACAATCCGGCAACTCTTCAGAAAGTGCTTGTACGTTTGTGGGTTGTCGAATCGCCGGACCAACGACCAAACGACGGGTACCGGAGCGTCGATCGTCTGCACCACGACGGAGCTGCACTGGTCCGACGCCACCGCATGTTTGTGGTCGGTGACCGCGCACGGCGGCGGCACGAATTGGTTTTTTGGATTAACGACGGCGTGATGACAATTGAAAGGGGCGGTGAGGTTAGTGGCGGTGTGGCGGTAGAATTGAAGGGACGACGGCATATTTAACCTTTGAGGGCAAGGGTTGAGTTTAAAGAAAGGATATATAATTAAGAGGATATATATATTGGGCTTGGTTTGAGGGCATTTAAAATGTTAAATAAATTAATTTAACATTTTTTGAATAAAGAACAAAAAAGAAAATTGGAATTGAGATCCACTTGGGAACAAATTTGCTGTTATTAGAACTTACTTTTAGCAGTTGCCGTTGCTTAGAATTGCAAGTGGGATTAGCAAGTTGCAAGCCCTTTGTTTGGACTTGGTACAAAATTAAATTTAATTAAAATTTCCACCTTATTTTCAATTCAAACTTCAATTTTGCCATTCCAAACGATTTATATTTAATATATATAATTTCTAGACGTTTATGGATTCTTCTAGAAACAGAGCATGTTCATTCTCACTTTTCCCCCATTTTACCAAATAAATACCCATTTATGTTCCGTATAAATTGACATTTCCCCCAAATTTTCCAATTATTCTTGACCAATCTAAAACAACAGTGAGGATTGAAGCCTACTACAGCGTGTATTTACGTCCTAGCATTAATATAATTTTAGAAAAAATATTTTTTGTCCAAATTTGGGTCATAATATTTTAAATTGGTCATTTTAATCTAGAATTTTTAGAAATAGGTTGGTCCGCCTACTAATAAAATTATTAAATTAAATGATAGTGGCAAAATGACTTAAAAAAAAAAAAGAGAAGAGTCAACTTTTGAAGCTCTAGGGTTGCCGCTGCCTAGGGTACTCTACGGGTCACCGTCGCTTCGTCTGCACCGGGTGGGCTTTCGCCGGTCGTCGTTTTTTCTCGACTAACGTCGGGTGAATCTGATACGTTCAAGTGGGCAACGTTCGACGGATTGACTGACTGTACTCTACTGGTCAGATCGAAGCTGCGACTGAGGTTCTACTAAGGTTCCTACCGACTATACGTTTGGGTGAATCTCTACTAGTGCCATCGACTGAGGTTCTTGGTTTCATGTCTATTCGGCGGGTTTCGCGTCTGTTCTGTTTTGGGTGGATTCGAAGCTACGATCGACGGGTTTCTACGGTTCCTGGTTTCTACGTGCCGCCATCGACTGACTATACGGGTCTCATTCGCGGCTTGTTTTCTATTGGTTGGCAAACATCTTATTGAGGTGTGGGTTTAACATGGTGAGAGTAGGTGATGATGGTGCATAAGTGGTCGCCTCTAAGACCAAAGGAGAAGAATGGAGGGTGAGTTGTTCGTCAACCCTTTCGTCTGCTTAGATCGGAGATCGATTTGGGATTGGGTGCTCGTTCTTCGGAAGTGAAGGATTTTGGTTGTCTGATGGTCGCTCTGAGGAAGGTGAAGGGTCTAGTATGGGGAGTGTTGGGTTGAGGAAGGAAATTCGGGTTGTGAGGGTTGAATTGGGTGGGCTGGGTATTGGGTTAGTTGTTGGGCAGGAAGAGAAAGGGGAGTCTGGGAGCCTTAGGGGTGTTGGGGGCCGGATGAAAACCAGGTTGTGAGGGATGTTGAGGTGGGCCTTGAGGGAACTAGAATGAGCGGGCTTGTTAGGAGTGGGCTAAGGCTGAGTGGAGGGAGTGGAATGGTGCAAGGGGAGCTGGGGAAAGGGTCGATAGGCACAGGAGCTTTGGTGGGTGGGCCGCGTGGAGGGGGACCAAAGTTGGGAGGCTAGGGGGAGCAAAAGTCAGTTAGTGCAGAGGTTTCGCGAGCTGGGCTTTGTGGAAGTGAAGGTCGATTGGTGGACATTCAATTTCTTCGTGAGCAGAGGAGGCGGTTCCTAAAACTGGTTTAGCTAAGGGGTCTAGTCCAAAGGTGGTTCGGTTGGAGGAGGGGTGTGGTTCTGGTGATTCTGGATCCGGTGTGAAAGGGGGAAAGTCATGGGCAGCCCTTTTTGGGTCTAAGTTAAGGGGTAATTTGGAGTTCATTCCCCCATTGGTTGAAAATGATAAAATTATTGTTGAACATTGTGAGGAGATTATTGATGAAGGTGTCTATGTGTGGGAGAAATCTCTGGTTGGTCAGTTTGTGGATGTCAAACTCTCGTATTCTGTTATTTGTCGTCTTATTTAGAGAATTTGGGGACGTGTAGAGATGTCGACTATTACCTTGTTGGATAACGATTTGATTATCTTTAATTTTCTGAAGGTAGAGTCACGAGATTGGGTGATGGAGAATGGTCTGTGGCACTTGGGTGGCAAGCCCATCTTATTACGATAGTGGTTTCCAGGTATTGTTCTTGAAACCTTTGTTTTTTATTCTGTTCCTATCTGGATTAAACTGAAGCGTGTTCCCCTAGAGTTGTGGACGGATAGAGGTTTAGTAGTGTTAGCTAGTGTCGTGGGTAAATCGGTCTCTTTTGATGTAGCAACAAGAGAGCGGCGATAGTTATCGTATGTGAGGGTTTGTGTTCAGGTGGATGGTGATTCGTTAATACCCCCTTCAATTACTGTAGTTTATTATTCCAGTAGTGTATGAGTGGAAACCTCGTAGGTGTTCTTGCTGTGGTTCTTTTGGGCATACTGGGGCGGTGTGTGACAAAAAGGGGTGTGGAGAAGGGTCAGGAGTTGTGTATTGTGGCAGTCAATGAGGGGTGTTTAGAGGAGAATGGGGGAATTGAGAGTGTGCGGAAGGGGCAGGACTTGGGTATGGGTGCGAGGGGAGCTAGCCTAGTGAATAAGATTAAGGGTGCAAAGAAGGTTGAAGACTTTACTATGGTTAGTCGACGTAGGCGTGATAGATGAGGTGTAGGGCATTGGGGTGGTAGTGGGTCACTGAATACGGCGCCCTTGAAGAGTAGAGTAGTTTATGGGTCCCCTGGAATTACGAGGTTTGTAAAGCATGTTGATGATCGTAATCAGTTTGATGTTTTGTGTGATAAAGGGGAGGACTTGTTGGCATTAGCACTAGTGCAGGCAGATCCTGATTCGTTGCTTGTTATAGATGGGATGTTCGGGAGTTTGGGCAAAGGCCCAGTGGGAAGTGATAGGTGTGACCTCTTGCAAGATTCATGATTTGATGTTCCTAGAATGTTAGGGGGTTGAATGACCCTGTCAAGTGTAGGGTGGTGGCAGACTTTCTGGCTTCCTCCTTTGTTACTTTCTATTATTTGCTTGAGACGAGGGTTCATCATGAGAATTTTGGTATGGTCATGAGTAGGTTTGGAGTTGTGTATGTAGCTATAGTGTGTAGGGAGTTGGGAGGATTTGGGTGATGTGGCGGAAGAGTGTCTATGATTTTTCCATTGATGTCAGTGGGGATTAATTCATTTCTGGAACCTTAGTGGATATTGTATCCAGTGCTAGGGTACATGTTGGTGCTGTATATGCCTCTAATCATATTAGCGAGAGGAGGACTTTGTGGTCTCAGTTGATTGATGTATGTGCCTCGTGGCAGCTGCCTGGAGTTGTTTTGGGAGATTTTAATGTTATTCGTAGTAGTTCGGAGGATTTTGGTGGTTGTCCTAGCTTGAGGAAGATGGAGGAGTTTGATGAGGTGTTATTGGAGGCGGATTTGGTTAAGTTGGGTGTGACAGGTAATTGGTTTACCTAGACTAGTAAACTTCAGGGGAATGGTATCTTGCGCCGCTTGGATCGATGTTTGTCCAATGAGGCGTGGAAGGTAGCTTTTCTGTATTCAGAGGTTAGAGTTGGTCAGTGGGGATTTCTAATCATAGCCCTCTTCGGGCGGAGGCTGAGGGTTTTCTTGACACTGTCAAGTCAGTGTGGAGAAGGTCTGAGAATGTGTCTCCTATGGTTAGTTTTATGTGAAATTTAAAGGCAGTGAAGCGGGTTTTTCGTGCATCGTTTGGTAGGCGTATCTCTGTGTTATCTGATGAGGTGCGGGCGGCTAGGCAGGTTATGGAGGTTGCTCAGGCTGCGGTAGAAAGGAATCCTGATTCATAGTCGGTGTGTACGGAGGCGGCTCGAGCAACTGAGGTGTTTTGATCAGTGGCAAGATTGGAGGAGGCATCGCTCCGGCAGAAAGCCAGGGTCAGGTGGCTAGAGTTAGGTGATATGAACACAACTTTTTTTCATCACTATGTTCGTTTTCGTCGTAGCTGCAGTGGTTTATTTACGGTCATGGATGCTGGGGAGACTCGTCAGACGGAGCATGGCATGGTGGCAGGGGTGGCGGTAGAATTCTTTCGGGGTTGCTTAGGGGTCCAACATGTGGGGTATAGAGATTTTACTACCCGAATTGGGGATATTGTGCAGTTTAGTTGGCCCGAGGAGAGGGTGGAGGCACTTGGTCGACCAGTGAGTTTGGAGGAGATTCAAAAGGCTTTATTCTCGATGAAGTCTGGGAAGGCTCCTAGGCCTGATGGGTTTTCGGTGGATTACAGAGCTGCTTGAAGTGTGGTTGAGGATGATTTATGTGATGTTGTGCTGAATTTTTTTTAGACATGTTACCTACCTAGTGAAGTTAATTCTACTGCTATTACTCGCATCCCTAAGAGGCGGGGAGTTGAACGTATGGAAGAGTTTCATCCTATTTCATGTTGCAATGTTGTGTATAAGTGTATCTCGAGGATCTTAGCTAAGAGATTGCGGTTGTCGTTGCCTGATTTCATTAGTGGTAATCAGTCTGCGTTTGTTCCGGGTAGGTCAATTTTCGATAACATTTTATTGTGTCAGAAGTTTGTGGGGAGCTATAAGAAGGGCAGAGGGAAGCCACGTTGTGTGTTAAAGGTAGACCTTCAGAAGACTTACGATTCGATGAATTGGGATTTTCTGTTTGGGGTGTTATTGGCAATAGGTACGCCCTTTCAATTTATTAGTTGGGTGAGGGCTTGTGTTACTTCGCCTAAGTTCTCTGTGATGATTAATGGTTCCCTTTAAGGGTTTTTTCCTAGTAGGAAGGGGTTGAGGCAGAGGGATCCGTTGTCTCCTTTTTTGTTTGTGATGGTGATGGAGGTCTTGTCTAGGTTGTTGAATAAACCTCCTATGTGGTTTAGGTTCCATGATCAGTGTGAGCGCGTGTGCCTAACTCATTTGGTTTTTTCAGATGATTTGATGATTTTCTGTGCAACTGAGAGAGATTCTTTGGAGTTTGTGAGGCAGGTATTGTCAGATTTTACAGAACTGTCTAGGTTAGTTGCAAATGTTGGGAAGAGTTCCATGTTTGTTGCGGGTGTGGAGTCTGGGGAGGCGGAGGTACTAGCTGGATATATGGGTGTCTCTCTTGGTTCGTTGCCTGTTAGGTATCTGGGTTTACCTTTAATGGTGGGTCAGTTGAGGGCTGTGGATTGTGCGCCTTTGATACAGAGGATTACAGCTCGTATTAAAAGCTGGGCAGCAAGGTCCCTCTCCTTTGCTGGGAGGTTGCAGCTTGTTAGGTCTGTTTTACAGTCCTTTCAGGTTTTTTGGTGTAGCATATTCGTGTTGCCTGCGTGTGTAACTCATAAGGTTGATCATCTATTACGTAGTTATTTATGGAAGGGTAGTGTGGTGAGTCGGGGTGGTGCACGGGTGGCGTGGGATGAAGTGTGCTTGCCGTTGGGAGGGGGGGAAGGGAGGGGGAGGAGGTGGGGTTGGGTGTGAAGCATGTGACCTATTGGAACCGGGCTGCTATTATGAAGCTGCTCTGGCTTCTCTTAATTAAATCGGGGTCACTATGAGTGGAATGGGTGGAGGAGTATTGTTTTGTGTGGGCGGTCGTTGTAGGTTGTTCGGAGTGAGGTTGGGAGGTCTTGGTGCTTGAGGGCTATCTTGCGAAGTAGAGTTAGATTCAAGCATCTGGTTCGTTTGATGATTGGCGATGGACGGTCTTGTTTTGTTTGGTGGGATCCTTGGCTGTTGGGGGGCGCGATTTTGGATTCATACGAGTCTATGGTGGTTCATGATGCAAGGAATAGTTTGGAAGCGCAGTTGTCGGAGTTCTCGGATAGTGAGGGAGGTTGGAGGTGGCCTACAATGTCTTAGGAGCTACGTGAGATCTGGAGTCTTATCCAGGAAGTGGGGTCTAGGGTGAGGGGAGAGGATTATTGGGTTTGGGTGCCGGATGCTAGTGGTCGGTTTTCTATCGCTAGTGCTTCGGAGAGTATATGTCCTCATCGTCCCAAGGTGTCTTGGGCTGGTATTTTGTTGGCGGGGGGTGGTATTCCGCGTCACTCCTTCTGTGCGTGGTTAGCAGTGAGGGACAAGTTGAGTACGCAAAATTGGTTGAGGAGTTGGGGTGTGTTGTCAGAGGGGGGATGTCTTTTGTGTGGGGGAGGTGTGGAGTTGCGGGATCATTTATTTTTTGATTGTGGGTTTAGGAGAAATGTGTGGTTTAGTGTGTTGCGTCAGTTGGGTTCGACGCATCGGGTGGTAGGTTGGGATGTAGAGTTGAGTTGGTTGTGCCATGTAGAGTCGGGTAAGGGGGTGTGTAGTAAGTTGTTCCGTATTTTCTGGTGTGCGTCCATATACTACATCTGATAGGAGCGTAATCGGCGGCTACATGGAAATCGACCAAGTTTGGTGCCTGCTCTGGTTCACCTTATGGTCTCTACAGTTCGTGCTCGTGCTACTTTCTGGTTGGTTGACCTTTTTGGTCTTATCTAGTGTGTGTACGGATGTTTTTTCCTTTTGAACTTCATGTTGTTCTCTGTTTTGCTGTAGCCACTAGTTGGTCGGGTTTTGGGTTCTTTTCTCTGCCTTTCTTCTTGGTGGTTTACGAGTTTGTGTCTATGTGTTGGTTTTATTCTGGTCTTATCCTGTTGGTTTTGTTGTGGTTTTATTGCTCTGTTGTTGTGGTTTTGTTGCTCTGTCTTTGCTTATGGTTTGTTACTTTGATGTCTTGATCCCGGACTATGGGATCCTCTCTTTGTTGTTGTATAATAATATCACCTATTCTAAATAATAATTATTATTATTATTTTATTTTTTTTTCTCTTTCTCTCTCATTTTTCAACATCTTCCTTCAAACTGTTTTACTACAAGCCCTCAAATAAAGGGAAAAATCTGGAAATGTTGTTGCTGAATTTTTTTTAAACAGAATTTGATAGTAAATAGAGGTTTTCTTTTTATCATTACATTCATATCTTGTTGCTTGAGATTTCAATTCGTCTTTCTTTGCTTAAAATGATGTAAGGAAATTAATTTCACAGTTTTTCAATTAATATTTGTAAGTGCTTAAATTATTCACATTACTTATTTAATTGATAAAAGAATATATGTTTATCAGGTTAATAAAAGTAAATAAATAATATTGAGATTTATTTTTAAAAAAAAAAAAACAAACAAATTAAGACTTCATACATTAATTCAAAGAATTCGATAAATATATTTTTTTTCCCTTTTTTTCCTTCAATTTTTTTCATCGGAAATTTATTTAATCACATATTTATAATTGAAAGTGTATATTATATATATGTGCTAAGTTCTTATTCAATCCATTTTTATTCAACATGACCGATATAAGTTTATAAATAGTAATTATATTATAATAAAAACTTGAATATCACCCTGTTTAGGTTAACTCATATAAAGTATGTATTCTCTATTAAAATAGAATAAAAAAAAGTTAGAAAATCAAATTCATCATCTCTATATTATTAACCAAATAATGTTTATGAACTATTTTAATTCTCTCTCTCTCTCTATATATATATTTTGTAGTAATATGACTTTAATTTGGTTCGATCCGAAAAGTGATAAAGATCAATAAATAAAGATTGATCAGGATGAAATAATAGATAAGCATTAGATATTTTCTTAAAAAGAAAAAAATAGATAAGCATTATATATTAATGAAAGTGGGGTTTTATTATGTGACATTATATGTTTTCTTATTTTGATAATTTCTTTGAGAGAAAGATTCCTTGTATTAAAATTGTCTCAAGGAAACTGGGTTTTTTAATGAGTAAGAAAATATTTTTAATTTAATTAATAAATCTCTTTCTGCAGTTATTTCTCATCATTAGTTAATACTTTTCCAATTTATAATCACAACAAGCAATTAATTAATTAAGAAATGCAGCGCTATAATTAAGGTTTGCCGTATTCTCAAGCATCTACTCCTTTTTATTTTATTTTTTAATTTTCCAATTAATTAAGAAAGACAATACAAAATATAAATTTGCACCTTAATTAATCAGCCACCAACTTTCATAAATTGAATTCTATAAAGAGAAAGCTAGGATTATAGGCAAGTTGAATCCTATTATCTCCCATAGATCCTATAATGATGACTTTTGGGTTTTTTCCCCTATTAATAATGGATTTTTTTTCCGATGACCAAATTAAAAGTTATATTCAAGATTCAATCTTGTTGGTATTTATCTAAATATAATTCAACTGGTTAAAATGTTATGATCTCTATTAGAAGATTTAATTCAAATTTTATCACAATATATTATTGAACTGATCAAACGATTTTTTTTTTTTTTTTATCATCAATATTTCATTATTCGATGACTTTTATAAAATATTACCATAAATTGACAAGGTAATATTTCCACTTATTAATCAGAAGTGACATATCTTTTGAAACCAAATAGATTTTCCTTGATATCTAACATAATACATGAAAGGATCCTTGAAGACCCATAAGATATTTAGCAATATACTAAATCGGTTTTTCTTACCAAAAAATTAATGATTAGCTAAACAAATCTAAAAATGGCAAGAAAACAACTTAGTTTCTAAAAGCATAAGCTAAAACAAAATTTGCAAGGTTGATAATATAAGTTGATCATCACACATGTAACATATTAGAGTTTTAGTGTTGGCAATATTTGTTTAAAGATGTAGTTATTGCCGCTCTGTATTGTGTGTCATTCTATCTCTTGTATTGTTCTTTAGGATATGTCCTTACAATAATTATTCCAAGATAGTATGATGGTTTTGAAAATGTTGATCTTAAAGAATATTTTTTTCTTATCTAGAAAATCATGTCTGTTTATTCTCACGATTTTATAATTTCCTTTTCTAGATGCTGTAGAATTTGTTTAAGGTTTGTTTCCTTCACTCTATTGTGCATATTTAAAGAGTGTATTGTACTCTTTTTAGCTAGGGTTGGTCGTTGTGAAGATTTGAAAAGTCGTTTGTCTTGTGTGCATTATTTCTCAAAAATGATGAGCGTGACATCTTACAATTGATGAAGACTGTGCTATTGTAAATCTTAAAACTTACTTTAGATCGTATTGATTTGTTCTTCAACAAATTTGAGAAGAGAGTCTCAAACTTAGGGGGAGCCTAAGTTCATCAAGTGAAGTAATCTTCATTTGAAGTTGAAAAGATAAAAGTCTTGATAAGAGGGAGTTTCACACTTAGGGGAACCTAAGACACACTAAGAAAGAGTCTCACACCTTAGAGGGAGCCTAAGTGATCATTAACTAATACACCCACTCTTAAGGGGAGTCTAGGATTATCGAGAGGGAGTCACACTTAGGGTGTGCCTAAGTGATCATTCAAGAAGTTAAGCTATCCATGTGTCATTGTATTCCTGTACACATTGCGCCCAGACATTGGTAGAATTTCATCGACCTGGGTTACCAAACTCTAAGTTCTGTTTTTGCTTTAGTTTTTTATATGATCTCTAATGTTTTCTTGTTTTGTTGTAACTTCGAGCTTAATAAAGACTATTATGCGTTAGATAATCTTTATTTCATATGTGTAGAATTTAAAATTAGAAACTGTATTGAATCAGAGTCATGTTTTTCTCTTCGATGAGTTATATGTCACCTAATAATTACAAAATATAAAACTGAAGAACATAATTCTTTTTCTCATACATCAAACGCCAGAGAAATTGTGGTACGTATTCATATAATAATTTTTCCTTATAATGCATCGTTTTAGGATACTAAAGTAATATATTCCATAATTAACCTTATTTGAATTTTTTAGCGACTAGCTCAGCTTTTCTTTATTATTCCTAGGGTACCATTTTTTTGACATCATAATACTTTTTTTTCTTTTGTTTTGAGTTCATAAATAATTGGAGTTTTTTTTTATTCTTTTTGTTTTATGTTTTCTGTTTTTACAATATATGGAGTGAGATCGAATCCCAAACTTCCAAATTGATAATATAAATACATGTCATTTAAATTATACATAAATTGGTATAAATGCTTATTCACGCATTTCCTAAAGCTAATTACAAACTGATTGATAACAAAATAATCTTACTATTTTTAGTATATCAACTGTGGAGTTGAAAATCAAACCTAGGGAAGAAATTTAGTTCATTACTTTGTTTATACTTTTAATTAAACTAGTTTTTATCACGTGTGTTGTACATTATATTTTAATTTTATTTCTCAAATATTAAATTATTTTTTAAAAGAATAGAGTGTACATTAAATATTATAGTTGCTTATATTTATAAAAATAAGAAAATATTTACAAAATCGTAATAAGTGATTTTTCAAAATTTGTCATAACTAATTTTTTTTTTTATTTAGATTCATTTTAATACATCTGTTACTTTTTTTTTTTTTCCTTTTTTTCCCCCTTATTTAGTACTGATTGAAAATTTATCACTTCTAAATTGAAACTTATTCTAAATTACACCTTAGACCATAAATATTGTTATTCATAATTAACTTGTGAAAGATTTTTTTTTTTTTAAAAATAACAATATTATTTAAAGAGACATAAAAAGTTAGTCCAATTATTATAATAAATATATTTTTAAACCTTAATTTTAGATTTTATTTCTTGTTGAGTTTCAAAATCTAAGTAGCTAATCTTTGAATCAAAATAAATCAATTATAAATTGACTTTCTTTATATTTTTTCTTTTTGTTAATAATATGGTCATAAATTTCCATTGAAATCGTACAAAAGAAAATAATTCTCTTTATTTTTTTTATTTGAGAAAAGAATTATTCAGATAAAAAAGTAAAAAAAAAAAAAAAATCTTAACCAAATAAGAATAAAAAATAATTATTGTTAAATAAATTATTAAAGTATTTTCTATCTATGTTTTCCCTCTCTCCTAATTTCTCACTCTCATCCGGTTTGTTTTCAAATTATTAAGAGTTGAGATGGCAAAAAAAAATACAAAATACAAAATACAAAAAATAAAAAATAAAAAATAAAAAATAAAAAATAAAAAAAACAAAAAAATCTTATTTGTTTTAATGGCAAATATAGTTCGCCCCTGAAGTTTGAAGAAGAAAGGGAGTCTTCACCCTTTTTGATCAGAGCAAAAGAAATCTTGACCATCCATTTCTATTCCCTCTCTGTTTCCAATTAGCTAATCTTCACCTCAAAATTCCATCAACTTAATCCAAATTTCTCTATTTTTCTAGCAACTTGTGTTTAATTATTTATTATTTGTTTCTTTTCTTCAACTTTAGAACTCTAATGAAGATTGTGATTGAATAACTAATTCCCAAAAACCAAGTCAAAAATTACAATATCAGACCAAGAACTTAAATTTTCCAACGGCGAGGATTGTCTTCTCAAGTTTCCTAAGCCCAAAAGTAAACATCAGAGTTGGAAACTTCAAATTCTTATGGTAAAAATCCAAACCCATATCAAGAAAAAAAATAATAAAATAAAACTCAAAAATAAAGAATTCCAATCCCATCCTAGGGAACCATTTAGAACATTTCTTTAAAGTTTAAGGATAAAAAATGTTTTTTTTGAAATTTTAGGGTCTGTTTGATAATATTTTCGTTTTCTTTTTATGTTTCTTGTTTCTGATTCTCATTTTTTAAGAAATAGAATTGTTTGATAATCGTTCAGGTTTCTTGTTTCTAAAATTTGAGGAACATTCCTGAAAAATAGGTAAATTTTGAGAAACCATTTTTCTCTTATATCAAACCTTTTATTTTATTTAATAAAATGCATCCTTAACTTATTAGATAATTTTGCATGTTCACAATTTTCTCACCTCTTGGTTCTTTGTTCAAGTCCCAAGATGGGCACTTTTCTTTTATATTTATTTCCATCTCTCATATTTTATTTATATTTACAAAAAAAAAAAAAAAAAAAAAAACTGCAATTATCTTAATTTTGAATTTTAAAATTTTCTAATATTTAGATTTATATATTATTTTAATTTTTAATATGTATGTTAAATTCACATCAATTAGACGAATTACAGTATAAGAGATATATTCAAATGAGATTCAAATATTAGATTTATATTAATTGAGTTCACAAAGATATGTATACATATAAATATGTGATATTTTTATGTTAATTAAATCTATATCAAATATGATTTAATATAGTTATTTAATTGATTAACTAATAGTTAATTAATTGATTAAGAAATGATGGAGATCAGAGGCTAGTACAAATATGTGATATTTATGTTAATTAATTAACTTTAAATGTGATTTAATATATAGTTATTTAATTAGTGTGTCAATTAATTATATAAATACTTCTTTATGGCCCATTTAGAGCTAAGGGGTTTCATTTGATGAAAAACCCTAGCCTCCCCACATAACTCTCTAATAATTTCTCTCTACCTCTTCTTCTTCCTCTTCTAAGTGGCTTGAGACCACACTTCTATCCCTTGGAATCCAAGAGAATAACAAGGTAACACTTATGGTGGTGTCCTTGTTCCTCAAAGAAGCATTGATGAGAAAACGGAGTGGAAATAGAGAAGATTGGGATTCGACAAAGGTAAGTTCGTTTATCCATTTGCTTCTCCTTCTAAAACATGATTATTATGTTTATCCTCTATTCTTCAGATTTAGACTATTGCATTTTATACTTATAAAATCGAATTTCGAATTTTGAAATGCAAAGCGATCTCTTACTTGTATTAGATGACATAAACTTTTGATAATAATATCTTTTTCGATGTTTAATGTATGACATATCTTCTTTTTTCATATTATATTGATTTAAAAAAAAAAAGAAACAAGAAATAGTTATCAAACGGGTCCTTAGGAACCGAGGAACCGAATAGACAGCAGGCTCAAACTTGAACCAAAAGTGTATTTACTCTTGTTTTAAAGAAAAAGTTTAAAAAAAATTTACTATTTTTAGTTATTTTTTAAATCAATACTTGGATAAAATTTGTTTTTTTTAAAAAAATTCTACTATAATATAGGATATATAAATTTTCACAAGAACTATTATCATCATTGGAAATGATGAAGCTAAATACATTTCTTAGAGAGAGTAGTTGTTATTTCGGAGAGAGTACTTGTGAGAAAACACTCCGTTTCAATTGAGAATAGTCTTCTTCGAACTTTTATACTTGCTTATAAGTCTTTCCTTAAACTATGAAGTATCAACGTTGCATCGAAAGAAAATAAAGGTCAAAATTAAACAATCTAACAAAAATTGTAAAGTAATGCAAGACAAGCAAGAAAAGAAGAAAAAAAACAACAAACCTATGCAAAGGAGAACACTCAAATGTTTATTAAAAAAACAAAAAATTGATGAGAGCTCTTTATATAGTTGTAGAAGGTTAAAAGATACAAAACCCTCAAAATTTCACCATTAAATATGGTTTTTTTTAGTACAACCATTATATAGTTAAAAATTCATAAATTTTGTTGATTAAATGATAGAAAATGAATGGGTTAAATTCAGGAATATGCTATTTTTTTGTAATGACAAAAATAGGGTAGTGATAATTTTTTTTAAAAAAAGTAATGCAGTTTAAAGAACAAATCTAGGAGTAGAGGTAAAGGGAAAACTATTAACAAAAATGTAGTTGGTAAATCGTGGACGAGGTGCACGGTTTTAAAATCGTGGACTCCATCCATGATTTACTATTTCCTTGTTAGAAGAAGAAAGAAATTTTGAAATTTTCCTTGTTTGAAGAAGAATGAAATTTTGGGAAATAAATTCTCTTTGATTTTTCTTGTTTATTTATTTATTTTTTTGGCAATCTTGTTCATTTTCTTGTTGGAAGAAGAAGAAAATTTTCAGAGAGAAAATTTTTGGGAGAGAAATCTGGATTAAAATCGTGAAGAAGAAGGAAATGGAATAATTAACATAATTATAGAGGAAAAAATATAGAATAAATAGATGGACCAATCCAAAAAATGAAAGAGAGGGTCGTCAAAATAGGAAGATCTAGAGGTGGTGGAGGAGGAGAGGGAGAGGGAACAAAAGCTTTTGGGGAAGAAAAGGCAAGAGAAAATTCCGGGTTCCATGTTGGCAGTAGAGTCATCGTCGGAGTCGTGGAGGAAGCCAGGCTTTCTTGCGGTGATGGGATTTGAGAAATCTATGGGAGAGAGAATGAGGAGAGTTGTTGAATTCGGAGGCAATGATTACTAAAAATCGTGAACCTTGTTCACGATTAAACAACTCTATTTTTGTCAAAACGAATAGATATTATCATTAAAAAAATAAAAATGAATAGACGATATTTTTCAAATTTTAACCTGTTTTTATCTTTCAAATACTTGTATGGATATGTGCTATAAAAAAATATTTATATAGATATAGGTTACACTTTTTTAGAAATTGTGCATTACTTTTAATTACTTCAAATTAATTGGTGTTAAAGAATTAATTACTTCAAATTAATTACAATTACATGAGCGTGTAAGTTTTAATGTTTTTTGAGAGTGGTGGGTGGGTTTTAGTTAGTTTTTTTTTTTTTTTCAAAAACTTAAAATAAAGCACTATTCCTTTTCACCGAAATAAATAAATAAATAAAAAGAAATAAAAATGATCAATCTTACCTGAGATAAAGAGGTGAAAAAGAAATGAACTTATGTGTGTAACTCATTTTTAGGGTCTTTTAAATAAAGTACAAATACTTTTTTTGCCATAATGTATAAATATTTTCAAGAAAGTACAAATATTTACTATAATGTATAAATATTTTCGAGAGTTGAAAAAGAAATGAACTTATTTTTTTTTTTCATAACTCATTTTTAGGGGTTTTTAAAATAAAATACAAATACTTTTAGAACTTTTTGCTATAATGTATAAATATTTTTAAGAATTTTCTATTTATAAGAATTTCCTCATTTTTATGTCTTTTGAATAACTTTTAATTAATGCGTGTGGATTTTACTTTTAAAGTTAAAAAGTAGGTATTATTAAAATATACAAGGATAAAATTATACCATATCGTTCATAGCATCATCTAAATGCATGGACCAATAACGTAACATGTATGGGAAACATAAGATTAAAGTATAAATTTAGTCTCTAAATTTGGGATATTATAAACCTATAAAGGTCTAATGATGTTTTAGTACTTTCTATTATATATTTTGTTCGTCTTTACTTTAACGGTGCAAGTTGACATGCCTGATGGTAGTAAAAAAGTAAAACAAACTAAACAAAATATGCTACTTTGGTAATTTTGTTTAATTACTATTAATAACATTAAAAAATGACTAATATACTTATCATCTAAATTACATTTCGAATCTACATACTTCACTTATTCCTTATTGAAAAAAAAATTAAGCTATATTTGGTACCCATAACTTATTTCATCCATATTTCTTATAATAATTTACATCTTTTTAAATACAATAATTGAATTCTTAACCCATTTTTCAATAATACTAAAACAAGTTTAAATTTATTTTTTAGTTTTCAAAATTTGGTCTGGTTTTTTAAACTATTGAAAAAATAGTATCTATAAATTTAATTAAAAAAACAAAAAAAATCAAATGATTACTAAACGAGGTCTAAATTTTTTTTTTTTTTAATTCTAAAGAATAATAATAATATAATCAAAGTTGAGAGAGATAAAGTAAATGTTATTTGAAAGAAAAATCAACTAGGCAATTGTTGAGAGAGAAATTAATAGAGATTATTTTATAATTACCAAGTCCCACCAAAAAGAGCTAGTAATTTAATTAATTAGTTTATATACCATATGATATATAATCAATAGATTCATAAATAATGTGAAGTAGCGGCTGAAGTGACCATTGAATTGGCCTCCACCTAACATTTTAACATGCAAAATAATCAGGGATATTGATTCTTCCAGATATTTTTCAGATACATATTTATTTGACGTATCTATTTCTATGTGTATTTTTTTTAAAGAAAAAAAAAGTAGTTTATTTAATCTTTCTCAATCTAAAATTAGGTAACCTATTTAAAAACTCACTTCACTCCAAAACTAAAAGAAAAATAAATAAATAACGGATAAAACCCTATAAACCATTTAGATTCTTTGCAATATGAGTCACTTTTCTATTGCATTTTATTAACTATTGTACTTCAACATCATATTGTATTTCAGTGTTTGTATTCTATTTTGTGCTATTGTTATTAACTTGTATGCTAAATTTATCTATATCCTAAATTTTTTTTTTAAGAAAAAGAAAATGTATTCAACATATAAGTATCCTCGTGTTTTAGAAATATATATATTAAAAAAAATGACGCATCCTTAAACGTATCCGTATCTTAATTTTTTAGAAATTGACGAATCGCCATATCCGATCGTATCCGTATCGTATAGTCGTATTCGTATTTGTGCTTCATAGCACGAAACCGATTCTATATTTTGAACAAACCTTAAGCTCTCACCCTATTTTTCATTTTAATTTCATTTTTAAAAAATAAAATTTCTTTTTAATAAAACAAATGTCAATATGTTTAATTTTTCAATATAATAATAAAAGAAAATGTATACAAATTGGGTATAAAAATTTAATGCGAGGAAATAAGGATTTAAAAAGTTCTCCAGGCCATCCAAGTTGAATTTTAGTTTAATTATTATTTTATTTATGAATTTTAAAATGTAAGTTGTAACCTTTATACCTTTGAATTTTGATCCATGCCCCTTTTAATCCTTTGCGTTGATATTCGATTAGTTTTTTCTTTAAATTAATTTTAAAATAAACCTATTCAACAAATAAGTTCTAAGTTTTTACTCAATCCAACAAGCAAAGTTTGCCCTCAATACAAACTTAAAAATAAATAAACCTAAGCAAATTAAACAAACCAAATACTAAATAAAAAGCTGATAAACCCATCATTTTTCTTTGTTTGAACTTACATACAATGTTTTTTTATCAAGCTTACACGGCAAACATGAGAAGTGGAATGAACCATATATTATTCACTTAGTAAATGAATACAAAATACACCTCCAAATACATACATATAGATAAGAGAGAAAACAGAAGTACAACAAATAAACTAACTATTTCTTACAACTAATTAATCAATACATGAATGCATGTAATAGTTTTAACAAATTTCAAACTAAAAAATTAATAATTAAATTCAGACGAAATGAACTTATTATTCTCTTTTATTTCGAATTTTACATATAAAAGTTTAACAAATTTCAAGCAAAATAAAAAAGAAAAAAATGGAGAAAAACCTCAAGGGGCGCCATACTTTTGGCGACGCCGTGAGAAGGAAGATGGGCGGTGTGAAGGGGAGGGTGGCGGCTAATCACGTCGAGGGAGGGGGTTATGCGACTGGATAAGAAATTGGGGAGGCTAAATCTAGAAAAAGAAATGGGGAAGATAGGGTTAAAATCGAGCCTTTCCCAATGCTAGAATGCAACGTCAGGAACGGTTGGCTATCCCGACGCTTTTAAAAAATACGTCAAGATAGTCTTTACGAGTGGGTTTTTCCAAACAACCTATCCCGATGCCGGTACACTATGGTTGGGACAAGAAGCTTTTCCCTACGCTAAACTAGAAGGGAGTCAGGAAAGACTACATAGGCCAACGTTCATATATGCATAGGCATATATATAGGACCTATGCTAATAATTTTTGTAACATCAACAATAGTAGCATAAGTGGAAATCTGTTTTCTTCTAGTGTCAATCAAGTGAAGTAGTCTCGATTGGAAATTGGAAAGATTAAAGTTATCATTTAGAGGGAGTCTCACACTTGAATCAAGTGAAATGGTCTCCATTTGAAGTTGAAAAGATTGAAGTTATCATTAGGAGGGAGTCTCACACTTATGTGAAGCCTAAGTATCCATTCACTAAGTTAGGTTGTTCATGTGCTACTGTGAAAGTTTTGTAAACACAATATTGTACTTTCTTAACTATTAATTAATTATTTACAGATAAGCACGATATTATATTCCCTTAATTATTCACTAATTAGTGAAATTATCTTTCTTAGAGTACACTATCCCTAAACATAGGTGATATTACATCGAATTGGATAACCAAATTTTGTTCTATTCTTTTGATTTATTATTTACGTTTATTTTGATATTCTTGAAATTATTGTGACATTTGATATGTGGTATGTCAGATAACCTTCTTCTATATTAAAAGGTAATCTTTCCAAAGAAACTAAACTCAAATTTTAGTTTATATTGAGAAAAACTTAGTAGTGTGTGTGTATATATATATATATGCGCAAAAGTAATTGATAAAGATGGTTTTACAAATCTTGATGAAAACAATAATTCTCTGCTACGGGATTGGTTGAGATTATTCGTTTAGTATTTTAAACTGTTTTTCATAGAAAATATTTTAATAGAAATGCTTAATTGTATTTATATACAATTGATTAGGTGTTGAAAAGAAATAAATTCCTGCAATGAATAATAATATTCTTAATAACAATTTGCACTTTGCATAATATTTTAATTTACGACAATTTGCAATTTATATGATATTATAATTTAGAAAGTAAAAACACCAAAACTTCATCTTTTAAATCTTAAATTTAAGATCCATTTGATGTGTTTTTTTTTTCTTTACTTGTGCTTACCTAAAATAATAATAATGAAATCAAATAAACAAATTCCACCTTTTTAAAATGCGTTTCACCCAATTTCATAAACTTTAACAAATTTTTCAAAAACCATTTTTGGTTTTCAAAGTTTTAGTTTAGATTTTAAAATTATTTTTTTCTAAATAAATAGTAAAAGAGATTAAATTATACAAAATCTATATCTATACTATATTAAAAGGAACAATAAAAGGATAATTTTTATATTCTCTTTGCCTTATATCTTTAATTAAATGACTGTTTTGCCCTCATCCTTTCAGGATTGTTTTGATAGTTCCAATTTTATTCTCTTCTCTTCACAAGGGCGATTCTAAGTTTGCCTTTCATATCCCTTCATGGTGATGTTCGTACTTTTTAATTTTCCTTATTTTTTTATTTGATGGGATTTTCAATCAAAAAGATACCTTTTTAACATCATTTGACTATTAAGACATATTTATTCACATAATAACTATAAATCATTAAAGATGATAAAATACCATTGCCATTTCACTTGATAATTATAATTATTTTGGAGGATAAATATTATATATATATATATATATATATATATATGTATATATATATATTTTGCTTAACTTCCATTTTTGCGGTGTAAGATGATAAAAAGATTTAAGAAAAAGAAAAAAATAGAAATATTTTTAAACTTCAAATAAAATGAAAAGTAAAAGTTTTTTCCAACATAAGATGAAGATGCATGAAACTTTATATTCGTCGATGGAAGTGGTAACATTGTTTTCATAAAAAATTGAAAATAAATTTCTATTTTATTGCTTTATATTGCATGTTTTTTTGGTTCTTCCCTTCTTCCCATAGTAATTATGCTCTTTAATTCTTTCCCTTCTTTCCCTCCTCGTGATGGGTAATTTTTAAAAGATAGATCCTATGAAATACATTTCTTCTTATCTCTCTAGAATATATTCACTCTTTCAATAACCACCCAATAATGAGATGAAAATTGTAATTATTCTTCTTTACTGCTTTAAATTGTATCTTTTAATTGAGAGTTAAATAAATGTTCCTTTATTTGTTGCTTTAAGTAATTATTATTGCATGTCTTTTTATTCTTCTCATATTTCCAATAGTAATGATATACTTTAGGTTATTCCTTTCTTCTAGAAGTAATTGTGTATATATATATTCCAAAAATCACCCAATGTTGACATGTGAGGTAATTAACAATCTTATTATGTCACTCCTATATAACTTTATATCAAATATTTACAGTTGGTACTCAATAATCAGTATATTCATTCATAATTTATATGTCCCATAAATATTTATCTTCAAAAGATTCTCCAACCACAAGCAACTTATTTCATATTCCTTGCGAAATAACTTAAAACACAATCTTTTTCTTTATATATATTTTTTTATTTTATTGTCATATATTTATTATTTGAACTCAACAAATATTACATACATTCCTTATTTAAAATTCACTATAGAAATGTTTATTTTAAGGGTAAAAATCCCTTTTAGTCCTTAAACTCTCATAAAAATAACAATTTAGTTCCTGAACTTTGATTTGTAACGATTTAGTCTTCGAACTTTTAATTTTTTAAGAAATAGTCCCTAAACTTTACTATGTAACAATTTAATCGTTGTACTTTAAGATTTGTAACGATTTAGTCCTTATCATAGAAATTAGTGTGAAAATTTAAAATCGATAAACTAATTCGAGACTCAATAATCTTATAAAATACAAAGTCTATACCATAAAATAATAAAAAAGGACATCAAATATTGATTATTTTTTTTTTACGTTGGGAACTAAATTATTACAAATTTGAGAGTACAATGACTAAATTGTTACATACCAAAGTTTAGGGACTAAATTGATACAAACTTGAAAGTACATAGACTAAATCGTTACGTTCATGAACTAAATTGTTACGTTTATGAAAGTTTAGGGACCAAAAGTGTTTTTAACCTTATTTTAAAGACTTTTAACCACATTTGATTCACGTGCTTTTAATATTTCTAATTTTTGGAATCAATTTCAATTATACTTCTAAATTTTGAAAATTTTCATTTTTACCTTCAGAAAAAACTCCAAACCTTAATATTTTTCTAAAAGAGTATGATTCAATGAAAATGAATAATAGGCATTATTATTTTTATTGTTTATTGCATCTTTAAAATGCCATTAAAATCATATACATAAACAACTTACACATCAACTACTATGTTATTTCACATGAATATTGTTATATAAACTATGTGACTGTGTACTTTCCATTTTCACACATTATTAGTCGTCACCTCAATTTCCATCTTATTTAATTTTAATTCAATTTGTTGTCAATGACGTCAAACGTGCTTTTCATCTTTCTTTCTTTTTTCTTTTTTCTTTTTTTTTTGAAAAATCATGAGTAACTTTTGGAACAAATGAAAAATTCAACATACCCCAAAGTTCAATAGTTCTTTTCTATAATCCAACCAATAAAAAACGAAGACACAGATAGAAGAAATATTATCCAATACAACATGATCTTTAAAATTCAGATTTCAGCCTTTTTCTTTAATATTCAAAGGTGATTAACTTTTAGCAGTGTCTTTGTGTTGTATATTGAATTGGATTCCTATAGTAACAATGATAAGATTACAAGCCACGTGGTAAAGAATTATGCATTATCGAAGCTTGAAATGAATCGAGATTTTTGCCTTTTTAGGAGATCAAATTTATTGCAAAAAAAAACCAATTAATTTCTTATTATTTACTTTTCTTTTCAAGAACTTGCTGCTAAAACGTATCGAGTTTCAACAATAACCTTCGCCACCGACTACCAAAGGAACTACAAACCATGAGGAACAACGCCCACGGGTGTGGACGTAGCCCTCCAAGAACTTGAAGATAGCCTCTAACTCCAAGGACCTTCAAGAAACGTTTTCTAGAAGGATATGGAAGATATTTTCTTGAAGCATCTAGTCAAGAGGAACATCAGGAAATCTCAATTATATTGACACATCCCAAACACCCGAATCACGCCCTGACACTAAAAGAGAGTTATATATTATCACAACAAAGAAGCTCTTATTTAATTTCTAGGGGAGATAGGAGGTAGTAACCTGCAGGGGTTTAATGTTTGATTCTGATGTTCCTATCTTATGTATTTTAATTTCGCTAAAACAAACTTAGGTCAACGTAATTGGAATGATCTTTCTTTTTATAGGTCGAAGGTTCGATCTCCCATCCTGACAATTGTTGTACTAAAAAATATTTTATGTATTTTAATTTCATGTATCTAAATCTTTTACTTCATGATCTAATTTGTAATGAAATTAATCTTTCTAAACCACAATATGTTAGGAAAAAAGGATTGTGACAAAATAGAGTAAGATCATAACTAAAGTAGATTGAGAATAATAATAAAGAAGAAGAAGAAGGGAGAGAATAACATAAAGTAATTTTACGTGGAAATCCTCTAAACAAATTAGGGAAAAGACACGGGTGGATAGAAGAATTCCACTATATAAAATAGGAGTTATCAACTTTCTTTAATACCTAAGTCTCTTACAAGAAGAAACTCTCTCTATTTTATCTTAATCACTTGTTAGAGATTTCGAGATGGTTTGACAACTATGGGATGCTACCTATTTATAGCCCAAAGAAACTTGACCATAAAACAAATTCAGTCTCCAAATCGTCCTTGATAGATGTGAAAGATCCAATGGCTCCAATTTGTCCTTGATCAATGTTAAAGATTTAAGGGCCACAAATTGGTCTTGGACAAAGTATAAGATCCAAACAAGAACATAATGAATTGGAATTAGAAACTCTTTGAGATGAGAACCCCTAATTCTCAATTATCAACACCTCCAAATCAACTCGGTTTCAGCCCTAATGATGGGTTAAACACTGATCGCTTTAAGATCAAATATCTTGAGACAAATAACAAATTCCTTACTCAAGATTCGAACACTCCATAAGATAATATGATCAATCTCACTTGAATGTTCTAGGCATGCAACTTAACATATGAATTGAAAATTAAAGAAGCTCTCCTGGCTAAACTTGAAAGAAGTGCAAAGGCCAAATTTGATTCATCATGAAAACTTAACTTCAAACAACCTAATAGCAAGGCTTAAATAACATCCCAATAAAAAAAAAACCCTAATACATTGTTGGAGATTTGATTGGTTGGCTTTATATTGTTTTCTAAGACAATGGATTTTGTACTTGTTTCAAACAAAGTCTTAACATGTGGTTCAAACAATAGATTATTTTCCTGCAAAATATTTTTTCCTTATCAAGAAAATTTCGGTTGATCTATTCCATCTTATATTTTCCTTTATTGAGGCGCAACTTATCTTTTCTAAATAGGAATTTATTTCCGTTCCTTGTTTCGATTTTAAAGGAGAAGTATGCTGATCATTTAAGGTGGTCGTTTTTTTTATATGAGCAAGACGATTTTTTTTGTCTTGTGCCTGAATTACGCAACATTGTGTTTTTGCTCTTTGCTCACTATATTCAGCTGTGTAAGGCTTTTGTCCATTGAGTGCATCACATTGGAGATAATCATGGTCTTAGGGGGATCCTAAGCCATCAACGTCGAGAAAGGATTCTCACGACCTTAGGAGGAGCCTAAGCCATTACTATGAATAAGGAGTTCTCTATCTTAAGGTGATCCTAAGTTTCATCAGTGAAGGGAGTTCGCTGACTTGAAGGAAAGATAAAAATATTGAGAGGAGTCTCACACACCGTCAGAAACTGAAATGTTCAACACTAATATTATCAAACTTAGGGGGAGCCTAAGTGCATTTGAGAGGGAGTCTCATATCTAGGGGTGGCCTAGGTGATCCGGAGTTAAGCTCTGTGTGAGTCACTATAATAATCGTGTATTACAAATAAGTACCACATTGTAAACTACTTAACTTATTAATATTAATGGATTGTCTTTCCTGGGCACACTGCCCCCCGGACGTAGGCGGATTTCACCGAACTAGGTTACCAACTTTTGTATGTCGTTATCTCCTTACTTATTGTTGGTATGTTCTTGTTATAGTTGTTTTCTGTGTTTTCTGTTTAACATCCGTAATTTGAGTGATGAGTCAACCAACCTTTTTTCATACATCATAGTAAAAAGATAAAATTGACCTTACTTAATATGTCTTAGAAAGGATAAAATTGGAAAAATACTAAAATTACGTCAAAATTATTATATAAAATATAAATAGTAATTTGATGCTTGAGACGGCTCATATAATTTCCTTTAATATTTTCAACAGTTTGTTCCCATAAAGCTAGAGAAGTGGGTTTGCCGCCAAAGGGAGTACCCAAATAAATAAGCAGAAGAAATTGGGTGCTAATACCCGAATTACTAGCAATCTTATAGACTCTTCTGTTATCCTTATTTACACTGATCATAACAAAAATTTTTAAGGCTTATGTTAAGTCCCGAGGTGGCTTCAAAAGCTTTAATAGCAAAAATAGGGTTTTGTAGATAATCATATTTGTCTTCTAGAAAAAGAAAAATGTCATCAGCAAAAAGAAGGTGTGTAAGCGTGCAGTTATCAGGAAAGAAAACTCCTTTAATAAGTCCTTTTTGTTTAAGGGTGTGGACGAGTCTACTGATATAGTCCGTAGTGATGAAAAAAATGAAAAGATATGAAGGGTCTCCTTGTCTAATGCTCTTGTTTGCCCATATACGGCCTTTAGGGTGATCATTGATGATAATAGAATAATTAACATTAGATATACATGTATGGATTCATTTTCGCCATTTGGGAGGGTATCCTTTTTTGTGAAACATGTGGTCAATAAAGGTCCACCTGATCTTATCAAAGACCTTCTAAATGTCAAGTTTGATAACCAACCCTTTGTTTACTTGCATTTTGAAAATCAATCACCTTATTAACCATCAAAATTGCATCGATAATTTGTCTCCCTTTAATAAAGGCTAGCTCATTTTCTGAAATGGTATGAGGAAAATTCCTTTTCAGCCGTTTGGCGAAGACTTTAACAATGATCTTGTAAAGGGATGTTGTAAGACTAATAGGTCTATGATAGCACCAAAAATGTGATATCTCGCTCCGCTTAATTCAAAATCGTTACTGTGTTTAATGTGTTTATTTAGTGTTTTTATAGGTTTCAAGCATCAAGGAGGTAGAATCAAGCATTCGAGACAAAATTATGCTAAAACATACGAAATTGGAGCTCAATTGCATCAAGGGAGAAAGAAGGTAGCATAATTATGAAAATGCCTTTGAAGGAGAGCACAACTATGCTCTACCCTACACTTGAAGGCAAAGAGCATTTGGGATGTTAGGAGTGTTAAGTTTTATGCCCTAAAACTTGTAGATAGAAAATGTAAATAATTTATTTTCATCAATAAAAAGTTACAATGTTTTTTCAATAAGTGTTATTGATTGTGTTGAATTCGTTTTGTCTTATTAACCCTAAATCCAATAAACTAATATCCTAGGCTATCTTATGAGCCTTGAACTGTATGTGGAGATATATATGGATCAATGTTCAAGATACAGCCTAAAAGGTATATAGTATAGGGATAAAGCTAGGTACCTTATCCTGATGACACTGTGGATACAACCTACTTTGTATTTGATATAAACACAATGAGTTTGCATAAGATCGAATCAAAGAATAGTAACCACTAGATGTAACTCCATTGACTAGTTAGGTTTCAATTTCAATAGGATGACCTAGGTAACTTAGTCTTAATCCTGAGTCTATTATGAACTCCTGTTTATGAGGAATTTTCTTTTCATTTGTATGGGTGAGAGTGACCGATTCACTAATTCAATATGCCTACCATTTTGGGAAAAATACCGAGTGGGGAGTTGGGAACATAATAATATAAGAGGAATTTCACTCCTTCCTAACTATAGGGTAAGTAGATGAGTCTTTCCTTAAATGGTGTCTCCAAGACTTGAACAAAGGGTCATACTCTCTGACTGGCTCTAGAGGAATTTCTATTTAATGGTTGAGCCATAAACAAGTTGTTCATTAAAGGAGTACTGGTATATCAGGATAAAGAAGTAACCTAGGGGTAAAACGATAATTTTGACACAGTTGGTATTACTAACACTCGTGAAGGACTAACTTGCTGTTATTGGTCTATATCCATGGACACATAAATATATCTATAGTGAGAATAGTGAAGTTATGGGTCTATAGTATAGTGTACCCACAGTTAACAAATATTGATTAATGAGGTTAATGAGTTTAGCCAATTAATCTCATATCGTTATAACTTCTAATCTGTAGGTCCATGAGGTCCTTTCCTTACTCGTAAAGAGAATTGAGGTAATTATGTCTTGAGTAGAGTTTGAAATGTTCAAATTCGCATAAGGAAATAGTATAATGTATAATGATACATTATAATATAAAGTTCATATTTTTAATTAAACTTTATAATATAAATTTAATTTTAGATACGACTCAAAATTAATTTGTGAGAGAATTAAATATTTGAAGGAGTACAAATATTAATATAATATGAATTGGATTCATATTAAAACTATATGTTAAAATTAATGCATATTAGATGCACATTAAATTTATAGGTTATGAGAGATACAATTGAATATGATTCATAGGTAGATGATACGTAATTTGGTAATTAATTAATTGAAAGATTAATTAATTATTAATTTAATTAATTGAATTAAAACTATAGTTTATGTGAGAAATTTTTCATTTAAATATGATTTAAAGAAAATTATTAATTAAATTAGATTAATTAATTATTAATTTAACTAATTCTTAATTATTTTAATTATTTATTTATTTTATTTTTATTAAATTAAATCAAATAACTCCCACGTAGGAGGAGTTATTTGAAACATGGGATAGCTCCCACGTTTCCTCACTCCCTCTCTCCATTAGTTAATATACCTGCAAAACATAAGTTTTATAAGTTGTGATTTCTCAATACAGAAGGGTTCTGTGTAAAAAGAAAAGAAAAAAAAATTCTCTCCAATTTTTCTCTCCTTTCCTTCCCAATTAGAGATTGGTTCCCACAAAACTAATATAAAAAAATTCTCAGAGAATAGGGACATTTTCCAATTGGTGGCATTCGTGAAATTCATCCCAAAGGAGAATTGATGTTCTTCCATTCAAGTCATCAACGAGAGTAAGTGGATTTCTTTTCTTGGTAGGATTAAATTTATGTTTTTTTATGCATGCTTAACCTAGAATTTTTACAGAAGATTAAGTTTTGTAAGTCTCTGTGATACTCTATATTATTTTTCCCAGTGTATTGGTTTTTCATTTTCTCAATTAATTTTTAGTTTGGTTTTGATTTTTTCACTATGTTAAGACTTTTATCATTAAAATTGGTATTAGAGCCAACTCGTAGAATTAATTTATATATTTAGAAATTTTCACTGGTTTGGGGGATTGAATTACATTATGAATGTGGTATTGCGAATTAATGTTTACGGTAAATTTTGGCCTTAGATTTACATGTTTAATTCGATCAATTTGTAACGGTCCCTACATTTTTGGGCATTTTATCATGTAATTCGAGTCTTTTGTAAGTTTGTATCTATCATTAGAGTTGTTTGTGATGAAGATTGAGACCTTTTTTTTTTTTTTGGCTAAAATGGAAGAACAATCGATGAATTGCCCATAATTTCTTTCTGAGGTCGCAGTGTTGCAATGCTTAGTGCAACATGTATGACGCAAGGGTTTGTGTTGTGCGTTGTTCAGTTGCAATTCAGTATTGTCCAATGTCGTTCAATTTGTTCATGGTGGTATTGTCCGGTTTTGTGCTGGGTTGGTTTGATTCATTGTTTTGGGGTCCGATTCAAAGCATTTTAGGTCGGTTTGGATTGGCCTGGTTCGATCTGAAACAGGAAAAACTATTTTAGGATAAAATTTACAAAATTATTGTAATTTATTTCTTTATTTTATCTTAGGGGACAAATTGCCGGTTCATTTGTTATTTAAATGCTTTATGGATGTCATTTAGATAAATTCCACTATAGGTTAAGCATGTTCATACATTTTAATATATTATAAGGGTTATAATGTATGGTATTAATGCATGATATTTTAATATATTTTGATTTGTTAAATATATGAAATTGGAAGAGCATGATGCATGATATTACTTAGGTAAATATAAAGCGTTATATTTATTAATGTTTTGTGTATGCTTGGTTGATTTTCATGAATTGTTTAATATAAGTGTTATATTAATAAAGTTCAAAAGCAATTTGTATTGAGCATGACACATCCGTAGTTTAATATAATTGTTATATTAAAGTCATGAAATGCATGTTATGTGATTTTCTTATTAATTAGAATTTGATTGTTAATTAATTAAACCATAGAGAAACATGATTATAAGGCTAATAATTAATTTTGTAATAGTTATAAAATTAATTTTTAGTAATCGTCAACCAATAATAAAGAGTTGCATGCAAACTTAGGATCTTAGGGAATTGAAATTAATTTTAAAATATTTAAAATTAATTTAGACCTTAGATCTCATTCATTCTAATAAGATTAGAATTAAGTCCTGTTGTTTTAATAGTTTCAAAATATGACTGAATAGGGCAAACAAGACTTTAGGTTATAAGGGAACTCTATGGGTGAAGTTCTGCGTAGGTTGGGGATACTTAAGATGACGGTTTACGGAATACCTCCTACCTAGAAATTGACCCATAACTTTAGTTGAATCAAATTTAATCTTGTTAGCATGCAGTACCACTAGGTTAATTAAATAGTTTAATTCACCTAGAACATCATAGTAAATACTTCATTATAAGAGTTATAATAGGCATAGACTTGGGTAAATTTATTAGCCAGAATTTAATTAAGTATAATAAAATCTTGAAATAGTAGAACACTTTAATGGGAAAAAATGGTATATGGGATACATCACTTTTGAACTCTCACGTCCTTAAGAGTTCACACCGTGAGATCCATGCTTGGCTTCATGTCGTCCAGGGTGCGGCCTCCCTTCAAAAAGTGTTTGCATGGGTCAATACCAAGGTGAACAGGGAAAGTGTTTATAGTAAGTGGGAGAAGGGCGCGTGTCAACATATCCTACGGTCTTCTCCATGAGGTTTCACCATGAGATTCCTGTGATCCACCTGCGTGTTGTCCTGAAACAACCACCCTTTCGGAGGGTCTGATCATAGGATTCAGAACAACACAAACTCCAATAATTGATAGGATTTTTTAGGTTAATCTTCTACAATTGTCTTTCTTTATGGTAGCCTGTTGAAGCATACCTTTGGAATTCGAAAATGACAGGGTCACATTTATGGGATGAATTAAGCAAGTTAATGAGTCATTGGCCAAAAAATGGTAGCTAAGAACTATAGAAATAAGAGTTATTCTGGTATTAATAATTAGTTTAGACTGTCTCAATTTAGGGGACGGGTAGTTGATCACCCTTCGGTGGCTGTTGCTCTAAACCTCTGAAGTATTGTTACAAAAACTAAACCAATAGTTTAATTAAGGTTCTTTAATTGCTTGTTTTTTAGTAAATTGATTGGTTTGAGGCAAAAATAACTGATATGTTCATTCTTTGTTATTCTTAGCATGTCTTCAACAATTATTTCTTTGCTAAAGAACGAAAAATTAATTGGTGAAAATTATGCAACGTGAAAATCTAACTTGAATACAATTCTAGTTATAGATGATCTTCGGTTCGTCTTAACGAAGGAGTGTCCTCCAGTCCTTGCTCGAAATGCATCCCAAGCAATGAGGGATGCTTATGACCGCTGGACAAAGGCCAATGATAAGGCCCGAGTCTACATCTTGGTAAGCCTGTCTGACATTCTTACCAAGAAACATGTGGTCATCATCACTGCATATTAGTTCTTAGAGTCCCTCAAGGAGATTTTTGGACAATCATCCTTTAAGATCTGGCACAAGGCCTTCAAGTACATATATAACGCACAAATGAAGGAAGACCAGTTAGTGAAAGAATATGTTCTTGACCTGATGATCCACTTCAATGTCGTCGAAATGAATGGCACAGTGATCGACAAGCAAAGTCAAGTTTTCTTTATTCTGGAATCTCTTCCGAAGCGTTTCCTCCAATTATGCAGTAATACGGTTACGAATAAAATAAAGTACACTATAACTACCCTTCTAAATGAGTTACAGACTTATCAGTCTCTTATGAAAAGTAAGGGACCGGTAGAAGCAGAGGAAAGTTTTGCGCATTCCAAAAAGTTCCATAAGGGTTCATCCTCTAGAACTATGTTTGTTCACTCATCGTCTGGTTCTAAGAAGATCCAGAAGAAGAAAAAAGGGAAGGGGAAGGCTTCCGCTGTTGGGAAAGTCAAGGGTAAAGCCAAGGTGGCCGACAAGAGCAAGTGCTTCCACTACAATATACATGGTCACTGAAAATGAAATTGCCCCAAGTACCTCACTGAAAAGAAGAAAAAAAAGAAAGGTAAATATTATTTATTGGTTATAGAAACTTGTTTAGTGGAAAATGACCATAATGACTGGATACTTGATTCGGGAGCCACTGATCATGTTTTTTCTTCTTTACAGGGAACTAGTTCCTTCCAGTAGCTCGAGGAGGATGAAATGACACTCAAGGTTAGAACGGGAGATGCCATTTCAACTCATATAGCGGGAGCTGCAAAGTTATTTTTTAGAAATAGATACTTATTTTTAGAAAACTTGTATATAGTTCCTAAAATGAAAAAGGAACCTTGTATCTATTTCTTGCCTAATTGAACCAATGTATTCAACTTCTTTTTCTTTTAATGAAACGTTCATTATGAAAAATGGTGTGACTATTTGTTCATCTAAATTAGAAAACAACTTGTATGTGTTAAGACTAACTGAAGCAAAAACACTTTTAAATCATGAGATGTTTAAAATTGCTAATACTCAAACAAAAAGACAAAGAATTTCTCCAAGTAATAATAATACATGTCTTTGGCATTTGAAATTAGGCCACATACATCTCAATAGGATAAGAGGATTGGTAAAGAATGGACTTCTAAGCAAGTTAGAAGATGATTCATTACCTCCATGCGAATCCTGTCTTGAAGGAATACTGACTAAAAGAACTTTTAGTGGAAAAGGTTATAGAGCCAAGGAGCCCTTAGAGCTCATACATTCAGATCTCTGTGGTTCAATGAATGTAAAAGCTCGAGGAAAGTACGAATACTTCATCTCTTTCATAGATGATTATTTGAGGTATGGTTACTTATACCTAACGGAACATAAGTCTGAAGCCCTTGAAAAGTTTAAGGAGTATAAGGCTGAAGTTGAAAACTTGTTAAGTAAAATGATTAAAACACTTCGATTTGATTGGGGTGGAGAGAACATGGATTTAACATTCCAAGAATATATGATATAACATGGAATCAAATCCCAACTTTTAGCACCTGGTACATCTTAGCAGAACGGTGTATCCGAAAAGAGAAATAGAATATTGTTAGACATAGTTCGTTCTATGATGAGCCTTGCTCAATTTCCTTGCACATTTTAGGGGTATGCAGTAGAGATTGGAGTTCACATCTTGAATAATGTTCCCTTGAAGAGTGTTTCTGAAATACCTTTTGAGTTATGGAGGGGGAGTAAACCTAGTTTATGGTACTTTAGAATCTGGGGTTGTCCTGCACATGTGCTAGTGACAAATCCTAAAAAAATGGAACCTCGTTCAAAGTTATGCGACTTTTTTTGTTACCCTAAGAAAACGATAGTTGGTCTGTTCTACGACCCTCAAACGTGTTTGTATCAATAAATGCTACATTCTTGAAGGGAAACCACACGAGAGATCATAAATCATGGAGAAAATTAGTATTAAATGAAGCTACTGATGAGTCAACAAGAGTTGTTGATGAAGCTGGTCCTTCGTCAAGAGTTAATGAAGAAGCCAGTTCTGGTTAGTCTCATCCTTCTTAATCGTTGAAAGTACCTCGACACAATGGGAGGGTTATATCACAACCTAACCATTATTTGGGTTTAACTGAAACTCAGGTTGTTATACCAGGTGATGGTGTTGATGATCCATTGTCCTATAAGCAAGCAATGAATGACGTAGGCAAGGACCAATGGATCAAATCCATAGACGTTGAAATGGAGTCTATGTACTTCAATTCAATATGGGAACTTGTAGATTTACCTGAAGTGGTTAAACCCATAGGGTGTAAATGCATCTATAAAAGAAAGAGAGATGTAGTTGGAAAGATATATAGCTTCAAAGCTAGACTTATTGCTAAGGGTTATAACTAGAGGGAAGGGGTTAATTATGAATCGATTCATTTATTGGTTGAAGCAGGAATCTAGATTTTGGAACATTAGATTTGATACAGTGATCAAGTCTTTTGGTTTTGATCAGAATATTGATGAACCTTGTGTCTATAAGAAAATCATCAATGGTAAAGTAGCTTTCTTGGTACTTTATGTGGACGAAAATCCTATTCATTGGGAATGATGTAGGATATCTCACTAATGTTAAAAAATGGCTAGCAGCCCAATTCCAAATGAAAGATTTGGGAAAGGCGCAGTATGTTCTTGAGATCTAAATTATTAGGGATGGTAAGAACAGAATGCTAACTCTATCTCAAGCAACTTATATCGACAAAATGTTGACTTGATATTCGATGGATAACTCTAAGAAGGGTTTACTACCTTTCAGGCACGTGGTTCACTTGTTTAAGGAATAATGTCCTAAGACATCTCAAGAAATTGAGAATGAGACGTATCCTCTATGCCTCAGCTGTGGGCAGCTTAATGTATGTTATGCTCTATACTAGGCCAAACATTTGTTATGCAGTGAGAATAATTAGTAGGTACCAGTCCAATCTTTGGTTGGACCACTGTACTGCAATTAAGAACATCCTCAAGTATCTTAGGAGAACGAGGGACTACATGCTAGTGTATGGAGCTAAGGATTTGATCTTTACGAGATACACAGACTCTAATCTCCAAACAGACAAGAATTCTAGGAAATCCATGTAAGGATCAGTGTTCATCCTGAATGGGGAAGTTGTAGTATAGCGTAGCATCAAACAATGATGCATTGTAGACTCCACTATGGAGGCAGAATATGTAGCTGCTTGTAAAGCAGCAAAGGAAGCAGTTTGGCTTAGGAAGTTCCTAAGTGATTTGGAAGTGTTCCAAACATGGACTTGTCTATCACCTTATATTGTGACAATATTGAGGCAGTAGCCAACTCTAAAGAGCCTCGTAGTCACAAACAAGGTAAAACATATTGAGAAGAAGTACCACCTGATATGGGAGATTGTGCAACAAGGAAATGTGATCATCAGAAAGGTTCTCTTGGCTAAAGTGTTGAAGGGCCATCTAGAGTGTTTAGGTCTATGAGACATGTACATTCTATAATCTATGGAAAGTGGGAGATGTATAATGGGTATATGGATGCCCTAGTTTATTATATTAGTTAGGTTTCTATCACAATAGGATGACCTAGGCAGCTTAGTCTTAACCCTGAGTCTATTATGAACTCCTATTCACAAGGGATATTCTTTTGATTTGTATGGATGAGAGAGGCCAATTCGCTGACTCAATATGTCTACCATTTTGGGGACAAGACCAAATGGGGAGTTGGGAACATGATAATATAAGATGGGTTTTACTCCTTCCCGACTATAGGTAAGTAGATGAGTGTTCCCTTAAGTGGTGTGGGACTTGAACAAATGGTTCTACCCTCTCACTGGCCAGAAAGGGGTGATGCGCGTATTTATGAAGTGGAAATATGGATGATTTTCGTTGATGGAATTGCATTGTGCTCTCAAGTTTCCCCAGCGGAATTCAAGTATAAATTCCTCTGAGTTTCTTGGTAAGTTCAGGGTCGAACACAGGGACTTGTGAAAATAGATTGCATTGGTAATTTTGATGAAGACTTTGTCGTAACCGGGTAAATAAATAAAGTGTTTGGTTTTTTGTTTGCGTTGATGAAAAAAAGAAATAAATAAATGCGGCAGATTTGAGAAAAGACAATTGCTTGGTAGATGCAATGAGTATGCGATGAACGGGTTGAGAAGATCTTTAGCTAGCATTACTCGAGAATGCATCAGACTATGCGATCATGTTACTACCATGCACAACAAGTCATTTTCCAATTTAAATGCGATGCTCCTAAATCTAGGACGCATGTGTTGAATGCAAAGTGTCCATAGAGCTTATTCCTAAGTCTCTATTCTTGTCCAATACGATGATGCAACATGCATGAAAGCAAGGCGACCGCATACAATCGTATCCTATCTCTAGGATGCATGCGATGAGTTGATAACAAATAGTGCTTATTCCGAAGTGCCTATCTCTTGTATTATGTGTTCTAATCTGACTCTCCTGAGCCTAGATTCTGACTTGAACTTCCCAAGTCTAGATCCTGTCCTTAGACTACCCTCTCGAATATCCCTAATGGACGAATGAAGCATACATAAACAAAATAATCGCAAAGAATGAAGATTCCCTAGTTGTGCTAACTAAATGCTTCTTAACCCATTCAACTGATTTAGCTACTCATGCGTGAATCACAGAGAGTGAACAGATATAGAGAAAGAAATTTCATTCTTATAAATGAGTTGAGTACAAAATGCCAATGGAAGTTTAAGGTAGATAGCCTGGTAGAAATTCCTTGCTGACCGAGGCTTTTTACATTGGAATCTCTATTCTGGTCTAAAGATATTCCCGCTTCCGCAGGCGTCGGCCCTCTCTCTGTCTTTGAAGCTTCCAACGCTCTCCCAAGCTTATCGGAACGATCTACCAGCACAACTTTCTCCCTCGCATCCGCCTTAAAATGAAAGAAAACTATGGACAAAGGTGTGAACTCGTGGAACAAAAGATTGTAAAAGTGGTGAACCCCTTTTCTGAAGAATGCACTTGGTATTTATAGAACAACAATGGTGAAAAGCGGCTTCTCTCTCCCAGTTATACAGATGGGACAACTTTCATTCCTAATTGACGCGCCGAATAATTATCACCGATAAAGCTGAATGTACTTTGTGACCGCTATCGGCTGTCATCTTAATTTGGATTCGACTATCATTAGTTTTCTGTCCCATCACTCTTAATTGGCCTTTCACCCAGATGCGCCCACCATGTTACGCTAACCAAGTTGCGGTGATCCTTCTCGGGCGAATGTTTGCGAGCACGATCAACGCAAAGCCTTGTGGTGAAGTTGCACTCAACTGATGATTTCCTATGATCGCAATCTTGCATTGCGTTAATGCATATTCTGCACAAAAATATAAAAATCAATAGTTCTAATGCGCTGAACGCATGTGACTGTAATATTATAGAATTTATGCTTAATGGACGCAATTTAACATATTTCATCAATGCAATCCAACATTGTTTAATAACTTAGCACCATGATAACGTGCATTTCTGCCCGTTATCAAGGGGTTTCTATTTAATGGTTGGACTATAAATAGGTTGTTCATTAAAAGAGCATTGGTATTTAAGGATAATGAAGTAACCTAGGGGTAAAACGGTGATTTTTGCCAAGCTGATGTTACGAACAAACATGACGCACTAACTTCCCAATAGATGGTGTTCATTAACTTCATCCCAAAGAAGAATTGGTGTTCTTCTATTCGAGTCATCGATGATAGTAAGTGGATTTCTTTTCTTTGTAGGATTAGATTTCTATTTTTTGACGCATGTTTAACCTAGAATTTTTCAGATGGTTGAGTTTTTTTAAGTCTCTGTGAAATTCTGTATTTTTTCCAATATATTGGTTTTTCATTTTCTGAATTAATTTTGAGTTTGGTCTTTATTTTTCTGTTGTGTTAGGGCTTTTATCCCTACAAGGAGAATGCAGCGATGCTCTGCCCTACGCTTCGCGTTTTGCACGAAGACATAATGCATCAAAATCGTGAAGTGGCGTGAGTGTCGTGACGTTGCGCTATTGTGTTGCAGCACTCCGAACTTGTGCGCAAATGTTCATGTGTGGGTAGTGTTGCAACGTTGAACATGTGCATAGCGTTGTGCAATGGTAAGAAGGCCTTGTGACGCTACGCACTGTATATAAAAGAAATTCTTCAAATTTTAGGTCAGTTTATCACACATTTTGGGCTTCCAACTCCCTTTCTCCCTCTTCTCTCTTCCACTTTCTTCTTCAAATGTTCACCTTATATTTAATCAAGTAGAGTATGGATTTTTGCTTCTCCATCTCCAAGGGAAGGTAAGCTTTTAGGTTTTCTTAGTTTAAAGGCTTGGAGGTATTGGGGTTGATGCCTTAAATCTTGTGGTTTCATAGTTTGAAAATCATTTGTACAACGAATTATTTATTTAATAAAATAAAGTGTTATTTTATTTGACATTTAGTATGCATTAACCCAAAACCAATGGACATAGAAATATATCTATAGTGTAAAGAGTGCAATTGTCGGTCTTCAGTGGAGTGGTTAACAATTAATGAATGTTGATTAACTTAACTAAAGAGTTTAATTAATTAATCTCATATCATTGGAGCTTCTAATATATAAGTCCATAAGATTTCTTTGCTAGCATAATAAGGGTTTAATGAGAGCCATTTAATTTTGGATTATTTGAATTGTTCAAAATAATTAATAAAAAAATTTAATTGTATGAGATGCAATTAATATAGTGTATATAGATACATTATTATATAAAGTTTATTGAGAGAGATAAATATTTGAATATGATTGAAATATTAATTACTTGAATGAGATTCATATAAAAACTATAGGTTAAAATTAATTTGAATATGATTCCTATTAAAACAATAAGTTATATTAGAGAATATAAAGCTATTTTATATTATATATGATATAATATATGGTTTATTTAATTATATTAATTTTAATATAATTAAAAGTAAAACATGGTGAAGGAAGTTATGGAAATAACTCGCCTCATCTCTCATATATAGGACAATTCACATATGAACAGTGGAAGTAAGTTCCTACATGAAAAAGATAATTGAGGATTCTATGTGCATTTTCCTCTGTGTGTGAAACTCTCTAGAAAAATAATTTTCTTCCCCCTCATCCAAAATTAACAAAGACAAGCCCACAGTTCTGCCTCGATTCTCATCTTGAGAATAGTTAGGAAGGTTTGGTGGTAGTGTCCAAGCAAAGCACTGACATTGCTATGTTCATGAAAGAAGTGTTTCTGAGGAAGTATCATATTCGTGATCATTAGGAAAGGAATACATGAAGTTTTTCTTTTCTTAAAGTGTAAGTTTTCTCACTTTCCCTTTCCTGTCTGTACGTTAGTAAGCATGCTTAGTTTTAATGTTTATCATACTCCTCTTCTTTATTTAACTAGTTCCAAAATAAAATTCATTGACGTAAAGGCGATCATTCGCTTCCGCTGCGGGAAATTCATTCCTTCAATTCGTATCAAAGCCAAATCGTATCTCTGCATTGTGGATGTGGTTTGGAAATTGGATGTTTTCGGAAGTTATAAGGGCCAGTTGTTTTAGGCATTTAATTCATGCTATCAAGTCTGTAATCATGTCGATCGTGATGCAGGTGTTATCGAGAAGATCAATGCATTTTGGAGTGAGAACAGACTGGTTCTATAGCAAGAAATGCATTTCTTGCTAGAGCATAATGGGAGACCGTTGCAACGCTGCCCTTTACACTATAGCACAAAAGGGCAAACATCGCAATGCTCCTACCGAGCGTAATTACGCTAGGATTTTTTTCCAAACCAGCGTTGTTACGCTTTTGTTGAGCATAATGATGTTGGAATTTTCCCTAATCAGCGTCATTACGCTAAAACCAAGCGTAGTTACATTAGAGCACTTCAGACCAGCATAGTTATACTCCAGTCAAGCGTTGCGACAATTCGAGGCATTCACACGCGTGCATCCAGGGACTTGAAGATCGTGGATTCGAGGTGGACGTGGAGCAACTACAATTATTTACCTATTTTTCATATTTTATGAAATTTAATTATTTTAATAAATTAAATTAATGTAATAGTTATATTAATTTAATTAATTCTTAGGAGCACCAATTTTTTTGTCCAATTTTGCTATTTAATTAATTTTACATGTGATATATGATTATTTTGTTTATATATATAGCATAATGTATGTCATATAGTTTAAAATCCCACTGTAGGATACACATTTTATCATGCATCATATTTAATATAATTGTTATATTGTATAGTTGCATGATATATCCTAAGCATGCTCATGCATCATATTGAATATAAATGATAAATTATATGTTTGCGTGCATAATTAACATGTCCATGCATCGTACTATAGTATAAAAGTTATATTATATGGTTTGTATGATGGATATATTTTATTTTCATTAGTTTGTAATATAAGTGTTATATTATATAATGGAAATGAAATTGCATTGAGTATGACATTACTTACTAAATATAAGTGTTATATTTAATGAATGTCATTAGATGCATGATTATAGGTTTTAATTATTTCATTAATTTTATAAGTGTTATAAGTTTAGTGATTAGAATTAAAATCTATAATCAAGAGTTACATGTAAACGTAGATTTCAATTAATTTTAAATGGTTTAAAATTAATTCACCTAGACATATATTGAATATTTCTAATATGATTAGAAATAGTTTAATCTTTTATTTTCTTTTTAATATGATTAAATTGGAAATAATAATAATAAAAAAAAAGTTTATAAATATATAATAATTGTTTGTAAAGGACCTTTGTCCAAGGAAGGTACTATGAAGACTGAGTATTTAAGTTGATGGAAATGAAACACCCCTACCTGGGAACCGACTTGCAAGGTGAATTAGACAAATATTTTATAAGCATGCAATACATAATTAGGTTGATTAAAGTGTAATAAACAAGAATCATATATTGTTAAACTATCCAGCATAAGAGTTATATTGGGCAAATTTAACAATACACCTAGATAAATTGTTAGCCGGGTTTACCTATGTAACAAACCCTAGGTTTAAAACACTTAATGGGAGGAAATGATGTATCTGATATGTCAATTTTTTTCTTGTTCTCCCTAATAATTCACACATTGAGATCTATGCTCGGCCTCATGACATCGTTTGCTTGTGTTCCCCTAAGGAAGATGTTTGCATAAGTCAATATCAAGGTGAATGGAGAAAATGTTTATAGTTAGTGGGAGAAGGATATACCATATGTATACAAAAAACAAACATGACACAGCAAGTTAGTGGGAGAGGGACGTGTGTCAATACATCCAACGGTCTCTTTCATTAGTTTGTAGTAAGGTTTCATGCTCATCCTCAAGGCAACGTTTGCTTGTGTCCCTCTAAGAGATATCATAACAAAAATAAAAAAAAATAAAAGATAATTACGGAGAAGAAAGAAAAGCCAAGAAGCACACCCCCAAATTTTACACTTGTGGTGGGGGCTCGTTGTTGGGAGGAGGTTGTAGTGCTGCTGGCGGCACCTCTTGTAAGTACAATGGCTAATGCAAATGATTGGGTACCATAGGCCCATGAAGGTAAGCAGTTAGAAAGTTGAAGTATTCATGGTTGCACTCAGCTAGTTGTCGTTGGTTTTGGCGAATGGAGAAAATGTTGCGTTACACATTGACCATTGCCTAGCACAACACATCATTGCTAGCGTGTAACTCTGCAAGTAATTGGCAGAAGATGAAGCCCTACATCTCATCGGCTGCAGCAACTAGGGATGTGATGGATGGGTGATGGGGGGAAGATGCCTTCGATGTCTCACAAGCATCATTTTGAGCTGATTTGAGGGGTCGACACCAAAATCGTGTGGGTCATTAGCACGAGGCAAGGATACGGTGAAGAATGGGTTGGTGAGTGTTGGCTGGATGAAGTTGCTAGTGATGATGATCCGAGTCTGGGAGGAGGAGATTTGTAAGAGTTTTAGGGAGACGGGATAGAGGGATAATGGTGCTAGGAGGGAGGATGACAAAAGGTGGAGGCTGGTCAATGGGCTCATCAGGTTGATTGCGTTCAGAGCAACTCTGCACAACTTCCTCCCTTTGTCATTTTTGCACCTCCTTTTGGGCTGAGGAGGTTGCGACGCATTCAAATCGATATTGGGTCGTTTTAGTGGAGGCTATGAGCAATGGGGCGAACCTTTCAACAAAATCCTTAGAATTTTTTTGTTGATTAGGCCGTGGACCTCCAGCATGGGCTTGTCTTCAATACCATAGCCCACTAAAAGGCATACACTAGAGACTGTCCACGGAAAGAAGAAATGTCCTCGAATCCTGCCAACATGACCCCTTATCTGCCTTACGATCAATCTTCCAACATCAATGGGAATGTCGTGCACAATACAATATGTGGCCATGACTCGATCTTTTGAGATGGTTTTACGTGTGTTGTCGGGATGAGTCTCTTCTTCACAAGATAAACCCAAAGGCGCGCTTCAGGCAGAAAATGATTGGACGCAAGTGTTCGAATGTCGATCAGGGAGACGGTCCATGTGCTTCCTCGTTGCGCCAATATTGTCAAAGCATCTTCCAAATGCTCGTCTTCAGGATTATCAATCAACCTTTTGCCTGGTGCCTCTTGAAAGTCTTTTAACCTGTAAAGTTGGTTAATATCCTGGGTGCTGAACGACACGACCCTCCCTTCGACAATTACTGCATCCTCCATTTCGTGCAGGCTGCCTTGGTAGAAGGCCCTCACAACCCTTGGAATGACTATAGATGGACATGGACACAATGTGTCCCATCCAAACTTTACCATTATGCTTGTGATGAATTCTGGTAGTGGGTTTGGCGTAGCGAAGAAGCCTATCTCCATTAGGATATCATCATTTTCTTTTCTGGCCTTTGGGAATCTTCGGGCTAGCAATGATTCAATACCTTCAACCTTCTCCTTGCCCTTATCTTGAGCGGCTGCAAGTCGGGCTTTTTGGCACCTCATACGTGCCCTTTCCCTCTCTTGATCAGCTTTTTCTTTTTCCCAGTCCTATATCTCCTTGCGTTTGAGTTCAATGTTGTGCTGGACCTTCCTTCCGCGCAACTCCTTCTCTTCCTTCTTTCTCCTTTCAGCTTCCTCTTCCTCCTTTAATTCCTCCTCAAACTGTTCAAAGTCGAGAGCAATGCGCCACTCATCCTCGAGCTTCTTTTCGGCCTCTTCTTTTGCCAATGCGTTAACACGATGCACTTCTTCATCGTGAAGTTGTCTAGCCAAATCTGCGGAGGCGATGATTATGCGCGCCTGTTCCAACTTTTCTTCTTTTTCTCTCAACTCCCTTTCTCGTTCTTCCTTCTTCTCTATGTGCTCAAAAAATTCTTTGTGCACAGAGGACTCTTGGTGATTTACTAGAGGTGCGTCCACTATCTCTACCTCCTTATCTTTGGTTGTCAGTGTTCTTGATCACTGGACAAGTGGGGTGACAGGTGTGTCACCGTCTTCTTCCTCAGACCATCTAGGTTAGGTCCCCGAGGTGACCAAGCCATCGTGCGGAATTAGGGATTGGCTTTGCATTGTTTGCTCTTTAGGCGGCGTTGCCACAGATCCATCTACCCTTGCAGTGGTTAATTCTCCTTCTACAACAAAGATCTCAGCCCTTTGTCTACGCTCCTTTTCGCATTTGAGGCGTTTTTCCTCGTGATTGCATTGTTTCTTTCTGGCCCTCATTCTCTCTTTCCTTTCCTTTTTACGCTAGGCCTCTTCTTCATCCTCATCATCTTCTTGCTTATTTTTTTCCTTTTTCTCCCTTTTTCATTGAGCTTCCTCGTTTCACCAGCATCTTCCTTCTCCTTGGCGAGTTGCTCAACCCTTCTCTTTAACTCCACATCCTCTAGCATTGCTCTTCAGTCGTTCATTGGAGTTTGCTGGCGTATTCTCCTTAGGATCAGTTAAAGCAAGGACTTGTCCTTGCGAAGAAATGACTGCCACATCTTCTTGAGGAAGTGGCTTGTTTAGCATTCTGGCCTCCGGTAACTCTCCATCTCACTCCATAGTGCTTAAAATACTTCAAAACGTCTCATAATTATAATAAGTGCAATGGACAGGAGGATGTAGATCGACTTTAACATGGCAACAGGCGAGAAAGTCTCCTCATAGTCGACTCCCTCTACCTGGGTATAACCCTTTGCCACAAGTCGAGCCTTGAAGGTTTACACCTTCCTATCAGCACCCCGTTTACGCTTATAGATCAATTTACAGCCTATAGGACTTACCTCATCAGGCTTCTCTACAAGATCATATACTGAGTTGAAGTACATCGACTCCATCTCGAGATCCATGGCTTTGACCCATTCATCCCGCTCTACATCCTCCATTTCCTTCTGATAAGACAATAGATACTCAACGTCGCCATCTACTACCATAGCAAGAATTTTCGTAAAACTCAGATAGCGAATGGATGGGTTCGCAACCTTCCCACTGCGTCAAGGTTCTCTAAACTCTTGAGGTGGAACCGATCTACTAGATGAACTACCATCAACAGCTCTTGTTGATGAAGCAGGCTCTCCAACAACTCTTGTTGAAGTTTTAGTAGTATCATTGGAAAGCTCACGCAACACGACTTTACTACGTGGACTGTGCTCCCTAATAAGATCCTCCTCTAGGAAAGTAGTGTTCGTTGAAACAAACGCCCTATTTTCCGACGGATCATAAAAATAACCCCCTCGTGTACCTTTGGGATAGCCTACAAAGAGGCATAACCTTGACCGTGGTTCCAACTTCTTGGGATTTGCCTTAAGCACATGTGCAGGGCAACCCCAAATGAGGAAGTGACATAAACTAGCTTTACGCCCGTTCCACAAATCTAGAGGTGTTCTCACAACACTTTTGGAAGGAACACAGTTGAGTATGTAAATCGCAGTCCCCACTGCGAAACCCTAAAACGAGTCCAGTAAGAAAGCGTAACTCATCATCGAACGAACCATGTCCAACAAGATTCTATTTTTCCTCTCCGCTACACCATTCTGTTGAGATGTACCCGACTCTGAGAGTTGGAAAACGATTCCATGTTCTTGGAATGACGAGTCTAAAAACTCTTCACCTCGATCCGATCGAAGTGTTTTTATCCATCTATCCAATGCATTTTCAACTTCAGCCTTGAACTCTTTGAACTTTTCTAAGGATTCAAACTTTCGTTACATAAGATAAACATACCCATACCTAGAGTAATCATCTGTAAAACTACTAAAATACTCGTAGCCACCTTGGGCTTGCACATTCATAGCATTGGGGTTGATGCTCTAAAGTCTCGTGTTCTGTAGTTTGTACGAACGTTTGTGTTGTATAATATATGATATTTACTTGATATCTTGATTTTGCTCAGTTGTATACTTTATTTGCTTTACCACAAACCAATAAACATAAAATTCCTGGTTATCTATATGTAACTTAAGCATGGATGTGGTGACATACAAGTGGATCATGTCTTGAGTGATAACTAAAATGGTCAGTAGTATATGGATATAGGAGGGAAACCTTATCCTGGTAACACTATGGATGCGGCTCACTTTGTGGAATGGTCACAAGTGTTGATTATATATGATATAATTGAACTGGTTTATTGTATATGATATAATTGGCTAAATGTATGAGATACATTATTTTGGAGGAAATTAAATATAAATATGATTTATATCAAGTGGAGAAGAAATTACTGTAGTAGATATGTGATATAAAACTATAGGGTAAGGATATAATATGATTAAATTCATTTATTATTAAATTGGTTAATTATGAGATAATTGGCCGTATTATTCTCCTCAATCGTGTGTTAGTGGGAGCAGCCACATTCCGTTATAATAACCGATGAATAAAATGAAAATTGGTTTCATTTTGCAAAAAGTTTAAAAAATTCGCATTCGGTGTGAAAACGTAATCGATCGCCTAGCTTGAGAGGCTATACGAAAGAGTCTCATTGTCTAAACGATCGCACACCTTTCCCTAAGCGAATGCTTTGCTTTCCTAAATGATCGCATAGCGTGCCGCGTCTTCTAAATGATTGTATATCTTTTACTAAACGATTGCTTAGTAAAACCTACACAATCGTGTAGCTTTATCTAAACGATAATCATCCCTGCTATACGATAGCTCTTTCTCTCCCACTTGCTTATTATCTACACGATCTGTCTTTTCTCCTACCTCTACCAAATTTACCAAAGACCACACTTTGGATTATCCTCTGAGAATACCAAGGGCTCAAGCTGGTGGTGTCACCCTGCTTCTTACTTGTTCGTGACTGTTCGTGTTGTTGTCGTTCATGTAGATGATCGTGCTGCAGCAACCGACTAATTTGTTGAGCGATAGAGTTCGTGTAGAGGTTCTTCCATTGCTTTGAGTTTGACGTTTGAAGATAGTCTTGAACTAGTATGAGAACTTTTTCCCTTCTGTTTTCTTGTTCAAAGCATGTCATTAATTAGTGTTAACTTGCATAATTATCTGTTAGAATGTATGTGTTGTATTTCGGGCACAATGAAATCAGAAAGACCCAAATGCGCTCATGGATGCTGTTCGTTAAGAGTTCCATCAAAATGTCATCTTACCCTCAAGAGGCTCTTTGCAAAATGAAATCGGAAAGGTCAGAATGTACTAACTCAAGAGGCTCTTTGGTTCGATAACCTTTTCCAGTAAAAGGTCTTTTAGTCATCTTACCCTCAAGGCAAGATTCGCACACCGGTAAAGAATTTTCTTCTAACTCACTTAGAAGTTCGTTCTTCCCCAATCTCTCAATCCTATTAAGATTGATATGCCTTAATCGAAGGTGCCAAAGTTGCACATTTTCTTTTCGAGAAATTTGTTGATGTTTAGATTGAGTTACGACAGTTTTAAACAACTCAGTGTTATAGAGGGAACTTATGTCTAACAGGCTTAGCACACTAGATAAGCTGTACAAATATAAACACCAACTTTATGAATAAACAATTTATCCACATTAAAAGAAAACGTATATTTACATTACAACAGGCACTTTACAGAAAAAAAGTTACTTTTAAGTTCAGGAACAACATACACACCATTTAAAACTAGAAACCTATTTTGTAAAGATAACTAGATCCCTCCCACTTCCACAGCTGAGATGACGTGCCTGGTGCCTACTCGCATCGTAATCTCACCAGCCTCCAGCTATAGCCAAGATCTAATCCCCTGAAAAGAAGAACAAACGTGATTAGTGGCACTCGAATCAATTATCCAGGCAGAATAATCATTCTCCACTAAACATGTTTCAAGTACAAATAAATCATATTTACCTTTATCTGCCTTGGCGGACTTCCTTTCCTTAAGCCAGCAAGGACAATTTCTCTTCCAGTGTCCATCCTGATTGCAGTGGAAACATTTTATCTTTTTAACCGGCAGCGGACGCCTCTTGGGACGACAGGAGGCGGGTTAACAGACGCCTTCCCTTTCCCCTTACCACCCTTTTTCTTCTTTCCCTTTTCAGAGTGAGAAGTAGAAGGTGCAGACTTCATTCCTGAGGTCGAACCTCGATGGAACATCCTTTAGGATGAACCAACATTGCCTCAGCCCTCTTCCCCTTCTTACTTTTCAATAAAGATTGGTATGTCTGCAACTCGTTGAGAAGAGTTATAAGGGTGTATTTCACTTTGTTAAGAATCATATTACTAACAAAGTGCAGGAAGCTCTCCAGCAACGAATGTAGGATTATGCTAACCTAACTGCCCTCATCGATCATAGACCCATTCAACTCCGCCACATTGAAGTGGACCATCATGTTAAACACATGTTCACGAATAAAGGTGCCTTCCTCTATCTTAGAGTTGAATATATACTTAAGAGCCTCGTCCTTGAGCTGTTCAGACAATTGTCCAAACATCCCTCGCAGGGACTCCATGATCTCACGCGCTGAGACCAGGGGCTCATGCTTCTCGGCCAAGACGTCATTAAGACTTGCTAAGATATAGGCTCGGGCCTTCTCATTTACCCGTGTCCATCGCTCGTACGCCTCCCGAAAATTTCAAGCGGCATTCGAAGCTGGAATAGGAGAATATGCCTTTGTAAATGCACATGAGAGCCTCGATGATTAGAATAGTCGTGATCATGTGTTTCCATGTTGAAAAATTGTCGCCAGTAAGTTTCTCGACGCTAAGCAATGTTAAAGTGGTTGTAGCCATTTTAAAAACTTGTTGCTAAATAACGAACAAACCTTTATAAGATTTTGCTAAACCACATTTTAACCAATTAATTTTGCAAAACTGTTTCCAAGTACCCTAAGTGTAAGACTTCTATTTTGCAATGATGCCTAGCGAGGCAGGACAAACGTCACCGGTGGGGTGATCAAATGCCCCTTCACTGGGATGAGACATTCTCAACCATTAGGCAGAACCAACACGTGGAACTGAACCTAACAACCATCATTTATTTGGTCCAGAACTGTTAACCCTTAATAATTCTGCATAAGTGTGACCTCTCGCTTTCGGTACCAGAGTCCCGCCCTAATGATCCCACCGTACAGAAGAAGTAGATTAGGACAAGAGACTAAGTAACCTTATCCACTTTCAGAAGATCAAATAAAGAAACGCCGCAAAAATGTCATCCTATAGGGGGACACTCCCAGGGTGCTTCAAGGTGATGCGCAGAAACTTTATTCAATCCAATGAGGGAGACTGTGGGATATGCTGTCGCACTTCCCACTCTCACTTACTATGAACACTCTCTCCATCCACCTAGATATTGACCTACCCAAACACCATACTTTAGGGGGAGACTCCCAGGGTGCCACGAGGACTAGGGTAAATCTCACGGCGTGAACTATGTAGAAGAAACATGAAAGGTTTAAATGAAGTATCATATGCCCTAAGTACCTACCACTGAATGTTCTACTTAGGGGTTCATTAACCTAGACAATCCGGCTACTGATTTTAGTCTAAGTCATCTTTTTAAGTCCACTTATAAAAAACTTTTGTCATTGAAATAAACAAGTTCAAGTAGTCACATTTAAACATTTTAATGGTCTGTCTTTAACTTGCATGCATGCATCAAATCTATCTAATTCGCCTTTCCAAGTAGGTTCCCAAGTAGGGGTGTTACGTTTCCATCAACTTAAATACCCCAGCCTAGCCAGTACCCACCTTAGACAAAAGGTTCCTTATAGATAGATTTGCTACATTTTAACCTTTTATTAGTCAATTTAATCCTATTATACTGATTAAAAGATTAAAACCTAAGGGTTGCTAATTATATTAGAACCGTGATCTTAAGTCTATGTCATCCAAGTTTTAAACATTTTAAAACCATGAATTAAACCTAAGTGAGCATGCATGTCTTTCTTATTGCTTTTAGTTCTAATTTCTCTTAAACCTATAAAAAGAAACAACTAAAAAAAGAACATTGCAACACAATGATGTATTTATAACGCGTATAAAATAACCTATGTGACATGCTTCATGCAATGTCCGATCATTACTATACATAACTTTTATATACAAGTAATAACCAAGAAAACATGCTTTCCATACACCCTTATACTATAACAATTATAATATAAAGATCATGCATGTCAATGCTTTAATGCATGCATAAATATAACTATTATATTATATGATGCATAAGCATGCTCTTACGTAAATAAATCATGCTTCTCTAAATTATAACATTTATAATAAAGAGATGATGCATGACCAATACATAACATAGGTGGGATTTTCTATATGTACATACCATATGATATATAAATGAACCATACATCTCATGTAATAGAACAAAGATTAATGGACTAGGATGAACCTTTACAAAAGCGGAATGAAATAATTCTATCTATTACAATTTTCATCGAGCAAACCGGTTCACAGGCGAACCGAGTCTTTAACGGCCGGGTGAAGCTCTATCGTTTAGTAAATGCCGCAGGTAAATGATCACTTAGCGCACACTAGACAATAGTGTAGAATTGTTAAACTATCGCTTAGACGACATCGAGGCTGCGAAGCCTAATCGTCTAGACGATCGCTGAACACGCAAAGAGGTAAATGATTTACCGTGTGATTTGCTCTGCAATTGTTTAGTCAGGTACTAAGCGATGAAGCTTGCTGAGCTACATGGTCGTCTAGTTCGCGTGCGCGTTAAACAACACCCGAGCATTCGATACTCAGCGATCGCCTACGCCATCGTCTATGCGATCCGACCAACTCTTGATCGTCTTCTTCCTCGAAGAACAGCAACCCTTGCTCTGAAATTCTTCACGAACGACTCAAGACTCAAACTAACTTTGAATTACAGACTTGATAGCAATTAATTATGCCCAAAAAATGCAGGGGCCTTTACAATTAACCGGAAATGTAAAAGAATTAATCAAATCGAGGTTTCATCACATAAAACTCCATTAATCCGCACATCCACAAACGAATTTAACTATTAAAACGAAGACATACATGTTGCACCCACCAAGAATGTATATGCAATTCTTTGAATAAATGAAATTGGAATATCAGAAACCTGGCTGTGACATCAATTGAAGGAACTCTTATACAAGAGTATCCATGAGCATAAACGGATCTTTCCGATTTCATTCTGACAGAATTACAACACATACATTCTAACAAACAGATATGTATTGTAACACTAATTACTGGCATGCTTTAACAAATAAATACTAGAGACGGAGAAAACATACAAGTTGAAGACTATCTTCAATCGAACTCGGTCCAATGAAAGCAAACTCCTCATGCTCCTTATTGTCCAGCAAGCAGTCGCCTAGCAGCACCACGGTCGTCTACACGATCAGCAGCGCACTAACAAACAACAACTCGAAGCCCTCGGTATTCTCAGAGTGAGAATCAAAGGGTGGACTTTGTTGGAAATGGTAGAGGGAAGGAGGAAAAGAAATCGTGTAGAACGAACAAGCAAGTGGGAGATAGTATAAGACTATCGTATAGTCGAGTGTGCTTGATCATTTAATTCGAGGTACACGATCGTGTAGGTTTAGTTAAATGATCGTCTATCAAATTGTAAGCGATCGTTTAGTTCCACTCGATGTGCTAAGCGATCGTTTAGTAAACTTGAGCGATCGTTTAGAAATTGCGGGCGATCGTTTAGCACGTAGATGTGCGATCGTTTAGGAAGACGGGCACTATCGTATAGGCTCTCAACGCTATGCGATTGTATGCTTTCACACCATGAGCAATTTTTCGGATATCTTTCATGTATCTTGTAAAATGAAAACAATTTTCATTTTATTCTTCAGTTACAATAACTGAATTCGAAGTTCCCACTTTCGCACAAATCTGGAGAAAAATTCGGCCAATTATCACATAATCGCCCAATTAATTATTAATGAATATAATAATACTATATTCTTAACCTATAGTTTGATATCATATATCTACTATAGTGTTTTCTCCTCTACTTGATATAAATCATATTTATATCCAATTTCCTCTAAAATAATGTATCTTCTATATTTAGTCAATCAAATAATATATAATTAACCAGTTCAATTATATCATATATAATCGAACTCCCTCTTGTCAATTTGAACATTTCAAACTGACCCAAAAACTGATTCTCAACTTTATCCAGGCTGACTAAACTCTTTAGCCACAAGATCCACCATTTGTTAACTACCAGACATTCAGCTAAAGACCAACAGCTGAACTATTCTTACCACAGATATATTTCTGTGTCCATTGGATATAACCAATCATGATTACGATGACCCTTCACAGATGCTCTAAGTACAGCTGGGCTAATTTACCGTTTTGCCCCTGTAGTTACATCCCACTCCTTAAGTACCACTAATCCCACTAATGAAAAATACAACATAGTCCAACTATGTGTGAACACCTTTCGGTCCAAGAGAAGGTGTGTGGCGCCACATTGTTGCCTTAGAATTAGCCCTTAAAGGTGCTATCTATCTATTTTCCCTTGCTTTTGGGAAAGAGTGAATTCCATCTTGTGTATTTGAGTTCCCAACTCTCAAATCAAACGAATCCCCGAAGTGGTAGGTTTGAGTCGACTACCTGGCCACTCGCACCCATGCAAATCAAAGGACTGCCCTTGATGGCAGGAGTTCCTAACTCACTCAAGATTGAGGACATGTTTCCTATGGTCATCCTAGTGAAGTGAAGTCTATGTCATGAACGGTGTTATATAACGAGACGTTAACACTTCGTGGTCAGGTCTTATACAAACTCTTTGTATAGGACGCCCCTGCTCGCATGTCCCCTAAACAAATGATCAGGATCAGATCATCTATGACAAGTTACAACACTTGTAACTATTCCACAAAACTAGCTGCATCCGTAGCATTACCAAGATAAGATTTTCCTCCTATATCCATATACTACAGACCATTCTGGTTACAACTTAAGACATGATCCACTTGTATATCACCACATACATGCTCAAGTTACATACAGACAACTAGGGATTTTAGTTTATTGGTTTGTGGTAAAGCAAATAAAACATTCAGCTGAGCAAAAACAAGAAGTGAAGTAAAATATCATATATTATACATTACAAGCGTTCGTACAAACTATTTACAAACTATAGGACACGAGACTTTAAGACATCAACCCCAATAGTTTGATGGAATCCTGGAGGGTTCCCTCTATGTCCTTGATGATTCTGTTGTAGATTCCTTTGTCCTCCTTGATCAGTGTTACCTCCCCATCCAAAATTAGGGTGGTTCTCCAGCCAAGGTTATATGTGTTACTGAAGGAGTTATTGTGAATGGAGAATATAGATTGCTAGGTAGCTGGGCAGACATCAACTGAATGGGCTTCACTACATTGAACTCAGCTGATTGCAACAACTTGCGTCAATGTATTGGCTTGTGCGGTGTTTTGGGTCAGTGCACTGTCATTGATAGCCGTGGTTTGAAGGAGAGAAGTGACTACGACCATCAGCACAGCCAATGAGGTCACTGTGTCGACTAGGACAATCGCTCCCCTCGTCTTTCTTCTTTCAGTAGTCTGCTTCCGTACCCATCATCAACCCAATCATCCATATTCCATGAAATAAGATCCAAGATCACCTTCGCTTCAGTATAAGTCTTGTCCATGAACCCTCCCCCCTCCACTATTGAGGCATCTGCAAAGCTTGCGTTGCTCTGTTTAAGCCATTATAGAAGGTTTCCATGAGGACGCAATCTGGAATGCCAATATGTGAGCAATTCTTCACTAAACGACGAAACCTCACCCACGCGGTGCTTAACATCTCGTTATCATCTTGCGTTGACGGTGGGTGGAAAGAATTTCTTCATAAAACGCTCAACGAGTTGGGCCATGAAACGATCTCATTTGGTTTTAGTGAGTGGGCCCACCTTTTGGCCTCATCTCTAAGTGTATATGGAAATAAGTAGAGTCTGATTCCTTCAGGAGTCACGTCTGGTATGGAGAATGTGTTGCACATCTTGACAAAACTGGTGAGATGTACGTGTGGATCTTCGCATTGCATGCCTCCAAATTGGCCTGCATTCTGGATCATTTGCAACATTACAGGCTTGATTTCAAACCTGGTGTTCTCATCAACAGTGGGTCTTGCAATGCCTGTTGAAAAGTCATACAGGTTAGGCGCTACGTAGTTCCGCAGGAATATTACGATCGGCAGCCAACATGACAGGGTCTTGCGGCGGTTGACATATTCCTTCATTTAATCCTGCTTGGTTGTTTTTATTGTTTTTATTAGTTATGTTCCTTTTACGCCTATTACAGCTTTGGCGTACTATTCGGTGAAAGGTTCTCTCAATCTCCAGGTCAATATTAAGTTATGGATTCGTCCTAGTACTCATATACTGTCATCAGTTTTTCGCTCAAGTTTGCAGTACTCCAGAAAGAAAGTCCTGCACAAATTCACAAACAATATCAACACTTACTCGTTTTTGCAAATCCCCGGCAATGGCGCCAAAAACTTGCTGATTCGTACATGGATGCGTTATTCCTGAAGTTAATGAGAGTATGTGGTAATGGTTGTGTGCAAACAGTTCAAGAGTCATGTGCTGGTCACAAGTTTTCTCGTTGATAAGCCAAGTATAACCTAGCAATAAGTGTCTTAGGATGACCTAAGGTCGAACATGGAGATTTGATGCGATAGTGTTGTAAAATGATGAATCATGCGATAATAATAAAGATGCGTTAATTTTGGTAATGCGATAATGAAAATGCGTTAATAAAAGGCGATGTCTCAGAAAACTTAATAAATGCAGGATGAGAACGGATGAGCAATGCAGCAAGTTTTTTAGCAGACTCTATAAAGATGAATAGGTTAAAGGAAAGGCTATTTGGAAATCATTAATCCATACAAGAGATGTGATCGTGGTTCTTACTTCCCATTGGCTTACACCTTTCAATCACTACCGCACTAGTCATATCTCTATGATTCAAAAGGGAAGTGTTGCAGAATGCAAGGTTATTTCTATCTCTAGAAGTACTTCTTGCTTTGCTTAACAAGTTCTATCAACTTTCTCTTTCGTGAAGTTGATTATCATACTCAACTTTGCTTTCACAGGCGAGTATACCTTTTAAGCCTGTGTTAAGAAAACTTGATAACAACTCACGGTATGGATCACATTATTCGATTAACCTTCCTCCATACCCTGGGGGTTTAGTGACTCATAAGCAAGGAAATGAAAGATGAATGAACATGGATAAAGATGGAGATGAACATGATAATAATATTGAATTAGTAAATCGTTATGATAAAATTTAACTAATATCTTAGTTAACAATGTTTTATAAAACGGTAATACAGAGAGAGCGGAATGGTTACGAGATTAATGGCAATCTCTTGATAAAATGAATTGATGGTGAAATCCTACTGGCGTGATGTGTCTCATGGAGTGGATTGGTGAACTTCCTTCTCAGGTAAATTCTCTAGTGGCTTTCTATGTGGGGATTTGGAGTTTTGGAATAGAAGGTTCCCTGCAAAAGTTAGGCTTTCTGATTTTGTTCGCTATATGTCACTTTTCTGTGCTGAGGCTCTATTTATAGAGCCATGTGCTTGTCTGCCTTGATAATCCCACTCTGATTGGTTGCTATCATTGATCGAGGTAGGTGAGAATGTCAGTATTGCATCATGTTCAACAATCAGGACGTACGTCAGAGTATCTACTGTGCGATTTCAGAAATCCCGAGGCATGCGTTGTTTGCATCTTTCTTTGAAGGATTGTCGCATGCGATGATTCCTATTTTCTTGCAAAACATAGACTTTGACATTCTTTTGCCCATGAAATACGGTCAGTGGGTGTGTTTACGATATCTTTATAAAACTTTGCTTTTTTATACTAATTTAGCCATGACTGACCCATCTTCTTCTTATCTATTGTTGCATATTTTAAGAATGTGGTACCAATAACTTGTATTTCTACAAGTTATCAGTACTAGACTTCTCAAAACTGTTGTAGACTTTGATCCCTTTAATCCTCAGTTGATGAGGGAATTCATTGTCCATCTTCCTTCTAAGTTCAACGATCCCAGTTATCCTGATTATAATTGAAGAAAATTACAAACAGAGATCTCCATGAGCAGCGAAAGGGATCGTTCCAAATTCCATTTAGAATGAACATAACGATTACATTATTAAATGGAAACATACAGATTATGAAAAAACAGAATTTACAGCATGCTACAATAGAATTCAAGGGATAGAGTATGCATCTAAGCGATACTTGAACGCACGACCAACACAGCCACCAGCATAAACCCGAACACAACCTCCACGAACGTTTGAATGCTCCTCGAACCCAATCGAGTCCAACTCGATTCACAAACTGAGTTAGAACACCACCACAAGTGTTACCTTGGTATTCTCAGTGTGAAAATCCAAGAGTTGTGGGCTCTGTATGATCTTGGATTGAGGAAGAGAGGAGGTATGCAATTAAGTAGACGATTGAGTAAGTGAGAGATAAGAACATTGTCCATCGTATAAATGATGTACTCGATCATTTAGTAAACGGAAGCCTATCGCATAGACTTTGCTACTCGATCGTGTAGCAATGATCGTACAGTCAACTATCATATAGTCAACTCTCAACGATCGTGTAGTCTCTCAACAGCTATCGCTTAGTAAAACTTTTTTACTTGATAGCCTTTTTCCGTGAGAATTTTTCGAGTGATTCAACACTTAATCTTGGAAAAAAAACAATTTTCCTTTTATATCATAGTTACCATAAAACTACCAATAACCTCCCACTCAAACGGTTTTTAGAGAAAAATAATTAATTATTATATAATTAATATATTATAAATAAATATACTTATCATATTATATTTATAACCTATAGTTTTAATATTTTATCATATGAAACATATAAACCATAGTTCTTTTTCTATTTTATGGTAATTAATATAAATCATATTTATATTAATTCCTCCAATTAATGTATCTAATACACCACATCAATTATATCATATATAATTGAATTTCCTTTTGTTAATTTGAACACTTCAAATTAACCCAAAATCTGATTTTCAACTTGAACCCATTGAGCTACCAAGGGGACCTTACGGACCTGTAGCTTGAAACTCCAATGCTATGTGAATAACTGACTAAACTCTTTAGTCACAAGATCCACCATCTGTTAACTGTTGGGCACTCCACCAAAGATCGACAGTTGCACTCTTCACACTACAGATATATTTATGTGTCTATATGACCAATCAATAGTGCGATAACCCATCACAAATCGCTCGTAAGTACATCTGAGCCAATTTATCGTTTTTCCCCTATAGTTACATCTAACTTCTTAAGTGCCACTGATTCCTCTAATGAACAATAAGTCATAGTCCTACTATGACTGAGTCCTCTCTTCCAAAGAGAGGGTGTGGCCACTATGTTCAACACCTGAAATCAGCCCTTAAGGGAGAAATTTATCTACTTACCCCTGCTTCAGGGAAGGAGTGAATTTCGTCTTGTGTAACTGAGTTTCCAGCTCCCCAATCAGACAAATCCCCAAAAAGGTAGGCTTGTTGAGTTGGCAATCTGGCCACTCTCACCCATACTAATTAAAGAACTGCCTTCAAAGGCAGGAGTTCCCAAAACACTAATGCTTAAGGTCATGTCACCTATGGTCATTTTAGTGAGATGTAAGTCTCAATTATAAACGATGTTGTATAGAGAGACGAATCATCTCGTGGTCCGGTCTTATACAAACTCTTTGTATAGGACACCTCCGCTCGCATGTCTCCACATGAATGGTAAGGATCAGACCATTTGTAGCACTTTACAACACTTGTAAATATCTACAAAGTGGGTCATATTCGTAGTATCAGCAGGATAAGGTATCCCTCCTTTATCCTCATACTACAGACCATTTAGATTATTACTTAATGCATGATCCACTTGTATATCTCACATACATGCTTAAGTTTACATTAAATAACCACGGATCTTAGTTTATTGGATACGAGTAAATGTAAATAAAATAACATTTATTTTATTAATAACAATGTGTACAAAATATTTACAATCTACGAGACTACTGGGAGAATTAGGACACTAATCCCAACAATCAGAAGGTCTATATTAGAGGCACATGTTTCACAATTCCTCCTGTTGTTATTAATGATTATCTTGGGCATATTGATTTCCATCCTCTTGGTGAGCTGATGACATGTAGAAATGCATGTCATCTTAGGCATTTTACTTAGAATTATGAAGGTTGTTAGTCAGAATATGCAACAATCATGATAAGGAATTCACGAGAAAAAGAGTTTGTGTCGATCAGCATGTTGAATCTCAGCTAACTCGTTATTTTGTGTTATTATGCGTTTAATATTCTATTTTTGTAGCTAATGTAGGAAATGAACTTAAACACGAAAATCGGACCATCGCATAGACGACCGCATGCAGAGAAACACTCAATCGCAAAGGCAACTACATCGATCAACGCATGGATGTTGCGGTAATCAGTCGTATGCGTCCATTGCATGGGAGTTGCGCTCGTCAAGCGATTGCGGTCATCATGTAGAGTTGCAGTGTAAAGCAAATGCGGCCATTGAATGATTGCGGCTATGAAACAACGCATTCTAATGGGATCAACACAAGGTAGGTGGAATGAACGCATCAACGCATCTACCTCGAGAAAATCCAAAGTTGAAGCTGACATTTCACCTACTGCATTGTTGGTGGCAGAGGTTCAGAAAGGACTAACACGTCGAACGTCAGACTCAGAGCAGTCCAATTAATGTTGTCGGCGGTCTAAACTCTATAAATAGAAGCCGATGAACAAAATTCCAAGTCATCTGGAGATTATCCCTCAACTGGGGATTTTCCCCGCGATCTAGACAAAATGCATGAGAAGATGCCTAAGAGTTATTCACCTCCTTCATCCATTCCGAGTGACGACCGGAGCCTTCGTCCGGAGCTAGATCTCGAGAGAGTCAGCTCTTCCACCCATCCATGGCACCACTAGTAGCCTTGACGCACATCCGCTGGGAGCAAATCTTTGCTTCCAACCAGCCATTTCTTTTTCTTTTCTTTTCCTAAAGTATATTGTATGACATTTTGAATTAAGAAATTAATACAATGTGTTTTCAATGCATTTTTCTGTTTCCTTCGACTCCATCTCCATCTTCTTGCTTAGCATATTTACTTTCATTGCAACACTTAGTGGGAGTGCTTGGGTATTGCATACTTAGTCATGTGGATTAGAAATATGAAGCATGAAGCAACTCACCGAGAGGTGCACGTTGCGCGAGTATATGAGTAATCTTATTTGCTTAGTGTGAAGCTGCTACAATACCTGTCTATAGGCTAACACATTGCTTGTTTATGAGTGAAGTTAGCAACAATCAACTGCCCGAGAGTGTAAGTGGTTGGACGCATTAAGCAAGGTATGCGTTGTTCACTAGGGATAGTAAGAACCTTGCGTCAACCAAGTTCATGCGTTTGTCTTGTTTTATGTTGTGCTCAAAACCCCTTTAGAGCTACTCGAGAGAGAGTCTAAAGAAAGAACCTAATGACTCAAGAAAGCTGGGTTAGAATCTAGACTCGAGAGAGCGAGATTAGATCGACATAAGCAAGAGATACGGACTTAGGGATAAGCTCTATTTGTCAACACTACATCGCATGCACCCTAAGAATAGGAATGATGATATGTGGTCGCCTTGTTTTGTATCATCGCATAGACAATAATTAGAGGCTTATGTGTAGGCCCTATAGACACCTCTGCACATACATCGCATGCATTCTAGCTTTAAAAGCCATAGCATTTGCACCTCTCGGTGGTTTAATATTGTATGAGTGTTGCATGATCGCATTAGTTTGTGTTGACTAAGGTTGCCCTTGCGATCACTCTTAAGTATTGCAATGAAAACATCTCCGCATTTTATCTATTTTCCCATACATTTATTTTATGTCAAGGTTTGTCGCATCTCTACCTTTCATGCATATTCTTATTGCGTTGTCTGTTAGATAGAAGTAGGAGTAGGATTAACTTAACAAAATCCCCTCCATTCTTTTATTTATACCGCCGTATGCACATCACTGCAAACATATAGTTACAAATCCCTATGTTTGATCTCGGATTATCCGAGAAACTTGCATTCATGTTATACTTGCCGTGAACGCAAGAAAACTTGTGGCAAAACGCATGGTCATCACATACATTTGTTGGCGCATTTTCATTCCAACACATGACCATCGATGCATGACTATCAACGCATATCTTAGGAACATGCATCACATAACACGTCCACGGGATTTTGGTTGTCAAGTAAAATTGACTTCCAATCTACCATGCACCATGAGCCTCATCCCTCCACTGCAGATCTTGTTGTTGAGCTTACAAGTGGTACTAGGTCTGATAGCCTCCATCTGGACAATTGTCTGCCTTTACCCTCAGTGTGAAATATGCTATTTTGTTTCGAATTGGCATTGCTAATTGGTGCCCTTCAACTCATATGTCCAGTCTTTCTCTTTCTTAAGCCAATTTTCTGTATCAGATTAGAACTCTGTCTACTTTTGATTTTGATGTGTTTGTGTACAATAAGCTTCTTCGACGTGTTGACTCCTTTTCTATCAAGCTCTCTATCTGTTTACCATACTTATTCACTGGTATCTTGATGTCTCAGTGTCCTACCATTCTTGGTTCGAATAATGGCCTTGGACCTGATCCCAAGTTTCTTAATCTAAGTCACAAGATTTTTCAGGGTTCTCATGTGCCTAACATTGTGCATAACATCCGCTCTCCCAAGACTTCTGACATTTCACTTCTTGAGGATTTGTAGGTTCTGAAAGGTGATTTATTTATTATTACTGTGCTTGGGACTTGCATCTTTTTCATTTTGGCTTCTAAGTCTCGTACTCTGATCTCTATTATTCATGATTTGACTGATTGTCGGGCTGAAATTGATGTGTTAGTCCACACTTAAATGTGTCGCTTTTGCGCTTTGTTGATGCTTCATCTTCTTAGCCTCCGCCATTTGATTGATTTTCTTCTTGGTAAAAAAGGGAGATGATTGAATGGGTTAGTTGTTGTGTGTTTGGGCTATTCTGATTGTTGTGGTTTTGGGTTGTTTTTGTTTATGTTGTTCCTTCTTCTTCTCTTATCTAGTTTTGTCTAGTTGTTGTTGTTGCTCGGGCTGTATTCAATTTTTTTTTATTAATATGATTTGGTGTGTACTTTCGCCCTGATGTGTCTGGTTGCCTTTCCAATAAAAGAAATCTTACGCTAAAGGGGGAGCTTATTATTGTTGGGTTGTATGTCCTAAAACTCACAGTTTGTAATGTTAAACATTTTCTATTATCAATAAAGATGTTATTGACGTTTATTCAATAAAATTGTTGTTGAACATGTAAATTGCACTTGTAAAGACTAAATCTAATAAACTAAAGTTCTATGGTTATTATATGAATACTTGAACTTTATGTGGTGACATAAAGATGGATCAAGTGTTAGGAATGGTGTCCTAAATCTCATTGTAATCTCATAGTTTGTAAACTCTGTATAAACATATTGTTGTTAATAAAACAAGTCTTATTTTATAAGCATATACTCAATCCAATAAACTAAGATCTGAGGTTATTTCATGTAATTTAAACAAGTATGTAGAGACATACAAGTGGATCTTGTTTAAATAATAACCTAAATAGTCTTTAGTATATGGATAAGGTTGGGTACCTTATCCTGGTGACACTACAGACATGCCCTAATTTGTAGATATTTACAAGTGTTGTAAAGTACTACAAATGATCTAATCCTGATCATTCATATGGAGACATGTGAGCGGGGGTATCCTAAATAAAGAGTTTATACAAGATCGGACCACGAAATAATTAGTCTCTTTATATAACACCGTTATTAATAGAGAGTTTCATGTCACTACGATGACCATAGGTGACATGACTTGAATCCTAAGTGAGTTGTGAACTCCTGTTCATGAACGTGGTCCTTTGAATTGTATGGCTGAGAGTGGCCCGATTGCCAACTCAACAAGCCTACCATTTTTGGGATTCGTCTGATTTGGGAGCTGGGAACTCAACTACACAAGACGGAATTCACTCCTTCCCTGATGCAGGGGCAAATAGATAAATTGCTCCCTTAAGGCCTGATTCTGGATCTTAAACATAGTGGCCACATCCTCTCCTGGCTCGAGAGGTATTTGTCATAGTGGGACTATGACTTATTATTCATTAGAGGAATCAGTGATACTTAAAGAGTTAGACGTAACTACAGGGATAAAATGGTATTTTGGCCCAGCTGTACTTACGAGCAATTTGTGAAGGGTCATCGCACTGTTGATTGGTTATATCCAATGGACATATAAATTTATCTGTAATGCAAAGCTGTTGGCCTTTAGTGGAATGACCGCCAGTTAACGAATGTTGGGTAATTTAACTAAAGAGTTTAATTAATTATCCGAGTACCGTTGGAGCTTCAATCTACAAGTCCATAAGGTCCCCACTGTAGCTCAATAGGGATTTAATCTTTGGATTAGTTTGAAGTGTTCAAATTAATTGACGGAATTAATTATATATGATACAATTAATTATAATGTATATGATACATTATGAGAGAAATTTGAATATGTTTCAAATACCAGTTATATGAATGAGATTCATGTAATTAAATATAAATATGATTTATATTGAGAGGAATAAAATGTTTGGATATGATCGAAATATCATTTATATGAATGAGAATCATATAAGTGAATTTAAAATAAATGTAATTAATATTAAATACCATGTATAGTTAAGAGAGAATAAAAATCTATAGTTTATATTGTATTTGATGCAATATAAAACTATAGGCTATATGTTATATTTGATATAACATATAGGGTATATATAATAAAGTAGTAATTATATATTCTACTTTATTAATTCATTTGAAATTAATAAAAAAGATGGAGTTATAACTCCCTCCCATTATTCTCTCAATAACTAACTTATGATAAAAGAAGTTGAGAGATCATCTTCTTCCATCGATTCATAATCTGAAAGATAAAAGTTTTCTGTGAAATCTTCCCTAACATCCTCTCCTTCTCCTTCCCTCTTCCTAGGACTCAAGCAAAGCCCACAACTCCTACTTGAGTCTTTGAATCCCAAAAGAGAATAAGAGGGTTCTCACTTAGTAGTGTCCGTGTGAGAAGAAGGAGATCCACAAAGAAGAAGTTCTGTTCATGGCTAGTACGAGGGATTACTTGAAGAAAGGTTGTTCAAAGGTGAGGTTTCTTGAAACCTATTTACTTTGTAAAAGCATGTTGTAATTTAATTTTGAAAGCATATCTATTTGCATGTTTACTGTAAATTTTGTATTCAATAATTAATGAAATTTGGACAATCCGCTTCCGGTCAAGGATCTCCTCATATCGAGTTCCCTTCATCAAGTTCGAGTAAATAGCCAAAACAGTCTATAGTATATGAATAAGGTTGGGTACCTTATTCTGGTAACACTATCGGATGCGGCCCACTCTGTAGTTATTACAATTTGTTGTAAAGTGCTATAAACGAAGTGATCCTGATTCGTTCTTGTAGTGACATGAGGAGCGAGGGCGTTCTATCAATGAGTTTGCATAAGATCGGATCAAGAAATAAGTCACTCTTACTTTATAACGTTGTTTACTATTTAAGATTGACTATTTCAAATTGATGACCTAGGTAACTCAACCTTAATCTTGAGCTAACTATGAACTCCTGAAGCTTCACATTTCAGGGGTAAGACCGGATAGATAGCTGGAGACATAGGGTGCAAGACGAAATTCACACCTACCCAATTTAGGGATAGTAGAGAGGTTGTTCTCTTAAACACTGAATCTAGGTTTTGAACAAGTGGCCTCACTCTCTCATTGGCTCAAGAGGAGCTCGGTTTAGTGATTAGATTACAAACCAATTGTTCATTAAAGGATCCGTGGGACTTAAGGAGCAAGATGTAATTTCAGGGGTAAAATAGCATTTGACCCAGCCGATATTATGAACAACTTATGAAGGGTCGACTTATTGTTTATGGTTAAATCAAGTGGACGAAAATATATCTACAGTGAGAAGAGTGCAACTACTGAGCTATAGTGGTGTGTCTCGATAGTTAACGAATATTAATTAATTCGGTTTAAAGAGTTCAGCCAATTAATCTCAAATTGTTGGAGCTCATGATCTGTAGGTCTATAAGGTCCCTTTACTAGCTCATAAATCATGTATTATTATATTGAGTGAATTTGAAGCGTTGAAATTCAATTTGGGAATTTAATTTGAACGGTTCAAATTTTAAATTAGGATTTGAATTTGAATTGTTCAATTTCAAATTAGGGTTTGGATAATTATATTCGATATGATTAACGTTTAATTTATCGAAATTAAACGTAATTGCAGAGTTCAAAAAATTTAAATGATGATTTAAATACTAATTACATGAATAGGATTCATGTATGAATTAGGTGTTTGGTTAATATAATATTTGATATTAAATTATTTTTTTAATTAATTAATTAAATATATTTAATTAATTATTTAAAAATTAAATTAATTTTCAATTATCAAATTCAATTTGAGAAATTGAATTTGTATTTGATTAAATTTTTGAAAATTAATCCATAAAAGTTGAAAATGAAATTGAGATAGTGGAAATTTCCAAGCTTTTTTGTTGTGAGGTGGATTAGTCTCAAATCCAACAGCTAACCTACTTTCAAGTGCCAATTAAAGTATCAATGGTTGCTTCATTGAGTGCTTTCATAAGTTGAAAGAATAAAAGCTTCAAATTTTGGAAATTGAAGAAGAGGATGTATGCAAAATTTATGAAATTCTGAGAAACTCTTCACTCTCTCTATAACCCTCTTTGTTTCCTCACTCAATTCCCTTCATTTTTTTAGTTCCACCACTCAAATACAAGTTGAAGAATAGTAGAGAAGACTCTCTTGGTGGTCTACTGTTGATTTGAAGCTCAAATTCGTAGAAAATAGCTTGGATTTCGAGGAATTCTTCAAAGGTATAAGTTCTTGAGACCCTATTCTTTGAAAATCTGTTTTTGCATGCTTTTAGAACTCAAATTAAATATAATTAGAGTGCTTATTGATTCTGATTGCTTCCGTTGTCTGTTTATACTTTCCATCAGTTATGATTTTGATTGGCTGATAATATTTTTTTTTTTTATTATGTTGGATATTTTGTCTTTTTCCTTATTGGTGGTAGATTTGTTGATGTGGTCTTTTCCTTGTTTGAGTTGTCGTCTTTGGTGATTTTCTTAGCTTATGACAATTATATTTATTTATGTCTCATCTGTAGTTTTAGGGCAAGCCGTATTTTTTGTCTCGAGGGCCGATCAATTGAAAAACAGAGAATGTATGCATTGTGTGGCTACTTAATCAATGTGATAACAGAAGTCGTGTGGTTCTTTTGAAGCTTGATCTGACTAAGTAGATTTTTCGTAGTGTTGTGGCAAAGTGTTGGTTGAGTGTTCTTTCAACTAGTAGGTGAAAAATGGGTAAAGTTATTGTTGTGGCATCAAATTTATGATGAGCCTAAATTTATAGACAAATCAAAAGCAATATCAATATTAGGGGAGCCTAACTTGCTCACTAGTATTCAGTTATGAGTATACTGATTTTATGTAATCTCAGTTGAAGTGTATGTAGTAAAAACTAAGTTACATTCTAATGGATCTCTTTTCACCTAGGCGGATAGCCTCCCAGACGTAGGTGTGATTACGCCAAACTGGGTTAACAAGTATGTGTGTGCATCTTTTCTACTTATTACTTCTGTCTGTTTTTCTTTATTTTTGTCATTGCCATTTTTTCTAGCTTGTGGTATGATTGTGATTCACCTAATTTTCATATCGATTTTTATCAATGTCTATCACCGATAGACATCTATTAATGTCTATAACTGATAGAAGAAAAAAGAAGAAGCCTATCGCTTATAGATCAAGGTAGATTTCTATCAGTGTCTATCCCAAATAGACATTAATAAACATCAGTGTGATAGTAGAAACTATGATCACAACACAACCAATTACAATATCCCGACGATAAGGAAGACGGTAATGGTTCTCTCATAAAGACAGGGAAATTTGTAGTGTTGATCTCTCTAGCAACCCTAGTGTCACTAAAACTCCAAGCCAAAATCCTCCTCGTCTCAACCCATTTTGTCTTCAATGCTGAAAATCCCACTAACATTTCAGTTGATACATAATTTTGCTATCACAGGATCTCTAAAACTAAAAATGGGAATTAAAGGGCGAGCAATTTCCAATTGGGGCAATTGTGACATTAATTTCGAAATTGGACCCATTTAATTTGATCCAAGCGCGAAGATTTCGCCCATTTCTCATCTAAATTGGAACAAATTTTCCAATAAAGTCAAAATATCTAGAGTCGTTTGTTTGACTCGACAACATATTATTGGAATAAGCGATCGGAATCCCACCGAAATTCGTCGTTGCAGTCACGAAAAAATCCACACACAGAGAAGGGGTAGGTATAACGCACGTTGTGTCGTTTTAAGTTGGGATGGTTTCCAGGAGAGCTTGCATGGGGTGAATTAGGTTTTTTTTTTTTTTTTTTCATTCTTATAATTTTTCTGCGTATTTACTGTATTTGTAAATTATTTTGGTCCAATTTACTATATCTAAAATCAATCCCAAAAAAAGAGATTAATTCAATATTATCTTTTTAAAAATTTCTAAAATAGTTTATACGAAGGAAAAAAAAAAAGGAGGTGATCGAGCCTCTTCAAACTAGAAGAAAAATTGATCTTGATATCCAAAAAAAATAAAAATAAAAATAAAAATAAAAATGACCATTGAAACATGTCAAACGTTGACAAATTCAACAGTTAACTATAAATTCTGAAATTTGAAAATTAAAAGTCAAATCAAATTTGTTTTAATGTTTTGACTTTTTTTTTTAAAAGATATCCAATTTACAAAAAATAATTAAAAGTCAAAATGCGCCTCATTCAAAACATACCATAACACAATTACTTAGAAAAAGACCTTTTGAAATTTGAATATTTTCTCTCCCACATGCATATTACATATCTTCATAATCTTGTGGATAGCATGATTTGAATGGAAGAAAGTGATTTGAAAGAAGAGTGAACTCAAAAATGAGGAATGATGCGCGTATTAAAAAATAAAGAACGATATCAATTAAAGAAAATAAAATTAAAATAAAATGAAGTTCATCCAATGCATCAAAATCGATGCAAAATGTGATAGTAATAGGTATTGATCTACATGTGACTGCAGGAATACAATGTTTATCAAATTTTCGGCTTATCCAAATATTTGCAAAGTAACTATCACAAAATCAATATCACACCTAAGAAACTTTGCTAATAAAAAAATACACACGTTTGTTACAGCTCTCAAAACAATTTTCCTTACCACTTTTATAATTGGTAACACCAAAACATTGAGATGGTAAACTATCAAACTTGCTCACCATCATCCTATAAAATAATTGACACCAATTTCACCAAATTTTATTTTGATCATCCTTTAAATCCTTAATTACAAGTGGTGATAAAAGAGATTCAAATATTGGATTTTAATTCTAAAATGGGATCCATATATAGTTAGGATTTTTGGATTAAATATTGGAGTTATTATTTTTTAAAAAAAAAAAAGAAAAAAAAATACATATAGTAGGTGAACAGATGCACCTGATTATTCCAATTAAGTTGGCATAACCGTAGCATCTTCATTATCTCTCACTTTCCTTTGTTGATATTCAATATAACATGGAAAAACTATAAGGGCTAGTGCGAAGCTCCGAACATGACTGAAAATGATGAAGAAATAAAATTTAGAGTAATGATTAGGTGCAGTTAGATTGCACATAATCCTTATATTCCCCACTTATTGACCGCATGAAAATAGAATTTTAAAAAATTATCTTTTAGAAAAACAAAAATGCCACATGGTAGTATTTTATTAGATAATAGTCGGGATGTACCAATATAGATGCATCTAAGGGAGCACCCAAGTTTTTTTTTTTTCTAAAACTTAATCGTTTAAGTGTTTATTTTAAAAATATATATTTTGGTGATCCAAAATTTTTATTTGGTCCATAAATTTTGAAATATTCACTCCTTTAAATCTATGTTCATTCTCCCACTTCAATTTTTTTTTATACAATAATAAGATGGAATATCGAACATTTTGACTTCTAAAAAAGATCATACCAATTATATTATCGTATGGAATGAAACGTTATTTTCTATCAAATTTAGATATCAATTTTATCCATTAAAATTGATCTTCTTTCTTCAGTATATTTTATTTTAAAATATAAATTATCAATAAAAAAAATATGTAAATTTTGGTAGTGAGTCTATTTTAGTAATTATTGTAAACCACAATGATTCAACTTTATTATGATCCATAAACTTCAAATTTAGTCCCTTTCGTGCATGAATTCATACTTGATCAATCTGTACTTCATATATTATTTGATATTAATTAAAAGTTTTTTTTTTCAAAAAAAAAAAAAAAAGTGTAGATTTATTTTTCATGGTTCCTTGAACCAACCCTCAACCCCAATATAGAAATAGAAATTGGTACTATAGGAAAATAGGTCTATTGCAACAATTTTTTTACAGCGATTTGACAAATGTTGCAAACGATTATAACATTGCAGCATTTTTAACAACACATGACCAAACTGCTATTCTTGATACAAATTGTAACAGTTTGGTTATATCGTTTATTAAAGTGTCGTAATTGAGATTCTATTACAACAATCGTGTCAATGATGTATTTACAATATATTTATTGCAACATTTGTTTTTAATGTAGCAATAAAATCAACTGCAATAGTTAACTTACAGCAATTAGTGCATTGCCCCGATAGTTTAGTACAACGGCAATAATTAAATAGCAATGCTTAAGATTATCGTTGTAGTCTATAGTTGAAAGTGAAACTTGGTATTTTTCTTAAAATTAAAGAAAATAAAATAAAAGACGGGAAAATAAAATAAAAGAAAAAATATATTTGTTTTCTATTTTTCTTATAACACAAAAAGTGGAGATCTCAAAACAGTAATTTATTAAGAAAAAAATGTAAAAATAAAAATAAAGTAATAACAGCAATTATAACCGTTGATTAAAAGAATTGAGTCCTGCCGACGGCTTCAACTCGCATTAAGGTAAAAAAAAAAAAAAAAAAAAAAAAAAAAAAAAGTAGTGTTGCTCCACATCCTCATTACAGCAATAAATTATATAAATTTAAAAATAAGAAAATAAATAACAAGTTGCATTTTGTAGAGAATAATAAAAAATATATATATTTTTTAATCCTCTTGGACAAGTTGATCAGTTAATTAAAAACTCAAGCCCTCTATTCCAAAATTTCCCTCAACATTGAATTCTTCAAAACCCAAAAGTTAATTGGGATTTCTTTCTCCCTTTTTTTCATTTCCGTTCATCCTAATTCCTACATTTATATATTAATCAAATCTTCTCATCTAAATTACTTCCTTGAAAATAACTCTTCAAAATACTGTATTTTTAAAGTAAATCCTCTTAAATTATTGATTCAATTTCCATTTTAATAAGAAATTGACGGAAATTAAGCTAGTTTCATGATACCAAACACGGAAATTCAATGCCCCATCACTTATACATCCAAAATGAATAATATCTATACATATATAGATATAACAAAAAGAAACATATATGGATTTACATTCTCATTTTTCACCACCAGATCAAAGACCTTAAGATCAAAACATGCGCATCAAATTTCTATAATATTGAGTGAAAATGCAATCAAAATCTCACGTTATATCATTATCGAGATATCTGAACATAGATTTAAAAAAGGCCCAGTCCTTAATAAAGATCATAACTACCATTAAAAAAAACAAAAGGATGATATCAATGGAAGTTAAAGTCTGGACCCAAAAAAAGAAACAAAAAAATTGAAGCGATTTAGCATTTGATTATCCACATTATAATGCCTAAAATAGTATATGATTTCTTTTTATATACTTTTGGTCTTTGATTTGGCAATATTCTCCGATACTCGAGCCAACGATTGTAAATTGCACCGCACGATCGTATTTACGAACACGCACGTTTCTTCTTTTGTATTTCCCGGCGGCACGTCCACCACGTACGACTCCACGACCACCGTTCCTCCGCCACCCGGTGCCACGTGTAAGCTCGTCACCGACCGGTAATTCTTCAGCCTGTGGTCCCCTCCTACAACGCTGAAGCTCATCACGTGCTTTTCGTCGTCCAGAATCTCCAACCGTTCTTTACTCGACAGCGCTGGCAGACCTGACACCACGTGCACCTCACGCACCGTTCCAACCGTTTCCCCATCGCCGTCCACAATCCGGCAACTCTTCAGAAAGTGCTTGTACGTTTGTGGGTTGTCGAACCGCCGGACCAACGACCAAACGACAGCCACCGGAGCGTCGATCGTCTGCACCACGACGGAGCTGCACTGGTCCGACGCCACCGCATGTTTGTGATCAGCGACCGGGCACGGAGGCGGCACGAATTGGTTTTTTGGATTAACGGCGGCGTGATGACAATTGAAAGCGGCGGTGGGTTTAGTGGCGGTGTGGCGGTAGAATTGAAGGGAAGACGGCATATTTGATTTTTGAGGTTAAGGGCTGGGTTCAAAGAGAGGATATATAATTAAGAGAAATGATATATAATATATATTTATTGGTTTTGGTTTGAGGGCATTTAAAATCTTTAAATATTTTTTTTGTATAAAGAAAATTGGAATTGAGATCCACTTGGAACAAATTTGATGTTATTAGAACTTACTTTGAGCAGTTGCCTTTGCCTTAGAATTGCAAGTGGAATTAGCAAGTGGCAAGCCCTTTGTTTGGACTTGGTATAATAATTAAATTTTCCACCTTATTTCCAATTCAAACTTCAATTTTGCCATTCCAAACGATTTATATGAAATACGTATAATTTCTAGACGTTTAAGGACTTGTCTAGAAACAGAGCATGTTCATTCTCTTGTCGATTGCCTTTACTTTTTCCTTCTCTTACCAAATTAAACACTAATTTATGTTCTCTATAAAATGAGATTTTCCCCAAATTTTCAAATCATTCTTGACCAATTTAAAACAATAGTGAGGATTGAAGCCTACTACAGTGTGTATTCACGTCATAGCATTAATATAATTTATCAATTTTTAATAATAGTATAAAATGTCCGGAATGATCATTTCCACTATGTTAAAAGGGTTATGTGAGAGAATTTTTACATCTCCCTCCTATTCTTACATTTTTCATAAATTTTCATATTATCTTTTGTCGATTGATTGTGATTTTTCGAATATAAGTGTCTATCTCAAAGACAGTAGAGGTGACTTTTCCAATTTTAGTTTACTATATATCTAGTCTTATCAAATAAATGCAATTGATATTAACGAGATGCCACTCTTCGAGATAGGATGCAATAGATGTCAATTGGATGCATTTGTTTGAGGTGGGATGGTCGTTACACATATCAAATTGGTGCATTGATTCTTCTAATGTATATGTGTGAGATGCAAAATAATTCCATGTTGTCCAAAGTTTAGAGAAAAATAGAAAATTTTTAAAAAAAAAATAATAATTTAATTGAATGAAAGTAGTAATTAATAAGGTAAAACAATGCATCCTTTCATGCAACTTCATAGTAGATATATAATAACATTAGAATAAAAATTATTCCATTATATATACTAACAATACTAAAATATTAACAAATTAATTCGATAATTTAATTGTTAGATCAATTTTTTCTCTTTTTATTGGATATAAATTTTTTTCTTTTTTTTAAAGACGATAAAACAATAATATTAAAATAAGAATTATTACATTATCTAACTTTTAAGAGTTAAGGGTAACTAAAACAAAATTGTATAATATTGATTTATTATATGCTAAAAATTACTATTTAAAAAATAATTACAACTACAAAATTTTACGTGCATTCTATGTATTCTTTTACTAGGTTATATAAATATAAAAATTTGTGCAGTAGGTGCTCGTATTATTATGCATTATTCACTGAACTATATAGCTTAAGGTGTTGTGAAATGAGGAACACAACGGAGCACACCGGAGCACAATGAGAATATAGATATAGAGAAAATATAATATAATAATAAATAAAATAATTAAAATTATGAAAATTGGATATATGAAAATTTGAGTAGAATTTTGAAGTGGATTTTCTCACCAATGTGTGTACTTTCAAGATCCACCAAATGTCACTATTTATACATAAAGTGGCAAGTAGGATGTGATCTTACATGCACACCAAGCATGAATAATTACAAGGCACATGGACAACATGAAGATTGACATTTAGCTTTTAGCACACTAAGCATTGGGCATCTATTTTTATAATATTTATAATATTCTTCCTTAGATACCCATATATATATGAAATATGCCTTGTCAAAAACCTTACTAGAAAAAACCCAATGAGAAAAACCCCTAGTGAAGGAAAAAAATTACATATTTCATATAATATATACTCCTAAAAGAATACAATATATTTACTCCCCCTCACCAAAGAATTAATTAAGATGTCTGAGTCTGCATTCCAATATTGTGTACTAATTTTTCAAAAGTTACAATTGGTAATGTCTTTGTAAATAAGTTTGTTAAGTTATCCTTTGAATAAATTTATTGTACAGTGATGTCATCATTTTCTTCAAGATCATGAATATAGAAAAACTTCAGTGAAATATGTTTTGTTCTATCTCCTTTAATATATTCTCATTTGATTTAGGTTGTGCAAGTTGTGTTGTTTTCATAAAATATTATAGGAAGATTTTATTAGAAGACAAGCCACATGTTTCATGAATATGCTGAGTCATTGTTCTTAGTCATACACATTCTCAACTAACCTCGTGAATTGCAAGAGTTTCAGCATGTTTTGAGGAAGTGGTCATTATGATCTATTTCACCGATCATCATAATATAGCAGTTCCTCCACAAGTAAACATATAATCTATTTGAGATCTAGCTTCATGTGAATTAGATAAATATCCAGAATCTGCATAACCAATTAGATCAAATTTTGATTTATTTGAATAAAACAAACTCATATCAATTGTTCCTTGAAGATAATGAGGTATATGCTTAATTTTATTTCAATGTCTTTTTGTAGGAGAAGAACTATATCTAAATAATAAAATTATTAAAAATGCAATATCTCGTCTTATATTATTCACAAGATACATAAGTGCGTCGATTGCACTAAGATATGGTACTTTAGGACCAAGAATTCTTCATTATCATCTTGAGATTGAAATATATCTTTCTTTATATCCAAGGAACGAACTTCCATTGGAATATTTAATGAATGTGCTTTGTCCATATAAAATATTTTCAAAATTTTTCCTGTATAAGTTGACTGATGAATAAATACCCCATTTGCTAAATGTTAAATTTATAAACCAAGGCAAAACTTTGTTTTTCCAAGATCTTTCATCTAAAATTCTTTCTTAAGATATTTTATTACCTTTGAAAGCTCTTTAGAAGTTCCAATTATATTTAAGTCATCAACATATACAATTATCATAGTAAATCTTGATTGTGATTTCTTTATAAAAACCCATGGATATATTCGATTATTTTGATATTCTTCTTTCAACAAATATCCATTCAGGCGAGTGTACCACATCCGTCCTGATTGTTTCAATCCATATAGTGATCTCTATAACTTTATTGAATACAATTCCTGGGAATTTGATCTATATGTTCTAGATACCTTAAATCCTTCTGGGATTCTCATATATATACCATTATCAAGAGATCCATATAAATATGTTATCACTACATCCATAAGATGCATATCCAGACTTTCATACATAGTCAGGCCAATTAAATATCTTAATGTAATTGTATCCACCACTGGAGATTATGCCTCCTTATAATCAATATCAGGTTTTTGTGAAAAACCTTCTGCAACTAGTATTGCTTTATATCTTGTCACCTCATTATTTTCATTTCTTTTGCTCACAAATACCCATTTGTATCCCACAGGTTTGACACCTTCTGGTGTTTGAATTATTAGTCCAAAAACCTAATGTTTTGAAAGTGAGTTTAATTCTGCTTCGATTACTTCTTTCTACTGAAGCCAATCTTTTCTATGTTGACATTCTTCAATGGATTTTGGTTCAGAATCCTCATTTTCAGATCTAATATCAAAATTAACATTATACACAAAAATGTTGTCAATAATTGCACGAGTTCGGTTCCATCTTTTTCCTATCATGACATAGTATATTGAAATCTCATTATTATCTTTAGGGATTTCACCTTCCTCACTATCATGTCAAGGGTTTCTTTATGGGTATTTACTGTTGGGGTTGATGCCTTAAATCTTATAGGGTCCTGTAGTTTGTAAACACGTGTATGAACATGTTGGGTTTTATGTCCTAAAACTCGCAGTTTGTAAAATAATAAACATTTTCTATTATCAATATACTTGTTATTGATCTCATAAATTGTTTGAAAGTCTAAATCCAATAAACTAAGACCCATGACTATTGTATGAGTACTTGAACTTTATGTGGAGACATAAGAGTGGATCGGGTTCGAGTAATAGTCAAAATGATCTATGATACATGAATGAGGTTGGGTACCTTATTCTGGTAACACCATTAGATGCGGCCTACTCTGTAGTTGTTACAAAGAGTTGTAAAGTGCTACATACGATGTGATCCTAATTCGTACATGTTATGACATGTAGAGTGGGGGCGTCCTATGCAATGAGTTTGCATAAGATCAGGACCAAGAAATAAGTCACTCTTACTTTATAACGTTGTTTACTGTTTAAGACTGACTATTTCACCTAGATAACCTAGGTAACTCGATCTTAATCCTGAGCTAACTATGAACTCCTGTTTATTCGGGATTGCTCTTAGATTTGCATAGTTGAGGGTTGGCTCAACAGCGCCAACTCAATAAGACTCCCATTTCAGAGGTAAGACCGAATAGATAGCTGGTGACATAGAGTGCAAGACGGAGTTCACGCCTACCCGATTTAAGGATAGGAGAAAGGTTGTTCTCTCAAGTACTAAATCCAGGTCTTGAACAAGGGGTCCAACCCTCTCACTGGGCTGAGAGAGTATTGGTTTGGTGATTGGATCACAAATCAGTTGTTCATTAGAGGATCAGTAGGGATTTAAGGAATAAGACGTAATCTCGGGGATAAAACAGATATTTGACCCAACCGTTATTAGAACAACTTGTGAAGGGTCGACTTGCTGATTATGGTTAAATCATGTGGACATAATATATCTACAGTGAGGAGAGTGCAATTATGGGCTTTAGTGGAATGACCCATTAGTTAACGAATGGAGATTAATTTGGTCTAATGAGTTTAGCCAATTAATCTCGGATCGTTAGAGCCCATGATCTGTAGGTCCGCGAGGTCTCCCTACTAGCTCCTAACGGACTAGATCTAGAATAGCTGATAAGTTAATTTGAAACGTTCAAATTAGAACTAAAGAAATTAGTAATTATATGAGATATAATTGTTAATTTTAGAATTAAACGAAATAGGAGAATTTATTTATTTAAATATGATTTAAATATATAAAGATGGATATGTGTTAAAATTAATTTAATATTTGATATTAAATTAATTAAGTTTTATTTAATAATTAATTCATGAAATTAATTAATTTTTCATTTTTGAAATCAAATAGATTTTTTAAATCAAAATTTGATTTTTAGATAAAATTGAAAAAATTACAAAACAAAAACAGAAAATGGAAAAATGGATTTTTCCATTATCCATCACCAAGTAGCTCACACATATTGCATTGTCTTGGCCTTGTCTTCTCCAAGCATGAGTTGCAACTCATACAACTCTTCTCTTTGCATGTTGATCTACAATATAATGAGAATATTTGAGTGAAAATCGGGCATGCAATCAAAAGAGTTTTTAGAGAAAAACTGGTTTGAAGAAAGGTTCTTCAACAAGGTTGCTGCAGTGAGCTTTTCTCCTTCATCCCTTGATTCAAGCTTGTTTTCAGTCCCACAACTCAATCTAGAGCACCAAGAGAATAGTGGGGAAGATCTTAAGGTGGTCTACAACAAGATATGGAGAAGATAGCAGCTGGAGATGGAGCTTTGAAGAAGTTCTATAAGAGGTATGTCTTGAAATCCATTTTTCTACAGAAACATGCTTTATATTATGCCAGAATTAGTGAATTCGAGTGCCTAGATGATCCTTGTGCTTCCGCTGCTGTTGATACAATCCTACAGAATAAACATTTTTGATGTAATAATATGAGATATTTTCTTCACTATTGTCTATGAAATATAAGATATTTTAGTTTCATTGACCACAAACCAATAAACAAAGATCCCTGGTTATCGTTGTAACTTAAGCGTGTATGTGGAGACGTACAAGTGGATCATGCCTTAAGTGATAACCTAAATGGTCTGAAGTATATGGGATAAAGAAGGAAAACCTTATCCTGGTGACACTACAGATAAGGCCCACTTTGTAGATGTTACAAGTGTTGTAAAGTACTACAAATGGTCTGATCCTAATCATTCATGTGGAGACATGCGAGCGAGGGTATCCTATACAAAGGAGTTTGCATAAGACCGGACCACGAAATGTTTAGTCTCGTTACATAACATTGTTCATGAAAGAGACTTTCATTTCACTCGGATGACCATAGGTAGCATGACCTTAATCCTGAGTGAGTTAGGAACTCCTGCCTATGAGGGCGGTCCTTTGATTTGCATAGGTGTGAGTGGCTAGATCTTCGACTCAAACCTACCACTTTAAGGATTCGTCTGATTGGGGAGTTGGGAACTTAGTTATGCAAGACGGAATTCACTCCTTCCTCGAAGCAGGGGTAAGTAGATAAATTACTCCCTTAAGGGCTGATTCCAGGATTTGAACAATGTTGTGCCACACCATCTCATGGCCTGAGAAGTGTTCACTCATAGTAGGACTATGATGTATTGTTCATTAGAGGAATCAGTGGTACTTAAGGAGTTAGATGTAACTACAGGGGAAAAACGGTAAATTGGTCCAACTGTACTTACGAGCGATTTGTGAAGGGTCATCGTACTATTGATTGGTTATATCCAATGGACACTGAAACATATTTGTAGTGCGAAGAGTGCAACTCTCGGTCTTTAGTGGAACGCCTGACAGTTAACGAATGTTGGATATCGCAATTAAAGAGTTTAGTCTGTTATTCATATACCGTTGGAGCTTCAAGCTACTGGTTCATAAGGTCCCTTTGGTAGCTCAATGGATTCAAGTTGATAATCAGTTTTTTGGTTAGTTTGAAGTGTTCAAATTAACAAAGGAAAATTTTATTATATATGATATAATTAAATTAATTCAATTATATATGATATAATTGATTTGATGTATTAGATACATTAAATAGAGTAATTAATATGATAAATTAGTTATTAAATTTATTTATAATAAAACAATTATGAGATAATTGTTGGTTGGTTATTATTTTCTCCTTTAACCGTGTTTGAGTGGGAAGTTACTATCAATTTTAATAACTGATGAATAAAAGTGAAAATGTTTCATTTTTTTCATAATCGGATCACATAACGATCGAGTGAAAGAAAGAGCTATACGATAGGCTTTGAGAGAGTGAAAGATGAGACATCGAGTTTACTACACAACAGCTTCTCGTTTACTAGACGATCGAATACCCTGTCTATACGATAGAATTAGACATTCTCCCACTTACTCGATCGTTGAGTTCCTCCTTCCCTCTACCAAGTCCACACAGAGCCCACACCTCCTAGATTCTCACACCTAGAATACAAAGACAATCGAGTGTTAGTGTCGAGTGTTTCTGTTTGAGGATTGATTCTTACTCGATTGGGTTCAAGGATCTGACAGTTTGTGAGTTGCACTAGTTGTTCATTGCATTCGTGCTTGTGATCGAGTTTCTTGGACGTTGAACTAGTGTTGATCGAGGGAACACACAAAGAAGAGTTCTTCAAAGGTATATCACTCGATTCTAGTTGGTTTTAAGAAGAAAACATGTTGTAATTTACTCGATGATGCATAACTGTTCTTTTTTGTTTGTAAATGTGTTGTTCTTTCACAATGGTTTTTCGAATGATCTTACTTTCGTTCACTGACTCTCTTGTATAAGAGTTCCTTTATTTACATCCTCAACCAATTCTTTTTTACTATTAGTTATTTTTCCTTTTTAAGGATTTTTATTTTTGGAACCCATTAGTCTACCACGTTTCTAACGTGTTACAAACTCATTAATGATAACTTGATGTGCTGGGATATCAATTTTCGATGGAGCATTTGCAGCTGGTGTATGTTATTTTGCTACCTTTTTTAGCATCTATAAATGCATCTGGTAACTGATTTGTTATATTTTGCGAATGAATTATTTTCTGAACTTCAAATACACATTAATCTTGTACGGAGACCTGAACAATGCATTCCATGTAATTTTTTTCTAATTTCTTAATTCCTCCCCTTAATGTTGGAAAATTTGTCTCACATAAAATAATAATCAGCAAATCTAGCAATAAATACATCACCCATCAGGGGTTCAAGATATTTAACAATTTATGGGGAATCATACCGAATATATATTCCTAACCTCCTTTGAGGACCCATCTTAGTGCATTGTGGTGGAGCAATTGGAACATATACTGCATACCCAAAAATTCTCAAATGAGAAATCTTTGACTCAGAGCCATAGGTTAATTGTAATGGCGAGTACTTATGATAAGCTTCTTGTTGGGGTTGATGCCCTAAATCTCGTAGGGTCCTATAGTTTGTAATTGTAATGTACAAACATTTTTTTATGTAATAAAATATTTTATGTTTTATTTCAAAATTAATTGCATTAACCACAAACCAATAAACTCACATCCAGGGTTATCTTGTAGCTTAAACATGTATCTAGAGACATACGAGTGGATCATGTTTAAGTGATAATCTAAATGGTCTGTAGTATATGGATAAGTCTGGATATCTTATCTAGTGACACTACAAGTATGAACCGCTTTGTTGGTGTTACAATTGTTGTAAAGTGCTACAAATGATTTAATCATGATCATTCATGTGGGGACATGTGAGTGGGGATATTCTGTACAAAAGAATTTGTATAAGACCGTACCACGAAATATTTAGTCTCATTATATAATGTCATTCATAATAGAGACTTACATTTCACCAGAATGATCATAGGTAAGATGACTCCAATCCTGAGTGAGTTGTGCACTTCTGTCTATGAAGGCGGTCCTTGGATTTGTATGGGTGAGAGTGGCCAGGTCGCCAACTAAAAAGCCTACCATTTTGGGGATTCTTCTTATTGGAGAGCTGGGAACACATCTACAGAAGATGGAATTCACTCCTTTTCCAATATCGGGGCAAGTAGATAAATTGCTCCCTTAAGGGTTAACCATTTTCTTCAAACCGCGCCAGATCTAAAGACTTCAGCCATTGTCGGTCTCATTCTGTTGTTCGTTGCACCGCCGTTGAAGCCCTAAGTCGTGTGTGACACCTACTCCAGCCTTTGACCTCAATCATCAACCAATCGTCGTGCGATGCCTTTTTTTTAGATCAGACTAGTCGTCTACCATCGTCTTTGTGGATGCTGGTGAGCGTTGTCCAGCAGTTGTAGATCATTTCCATCGTCGGTCAATCTTTTGGGTAATTTTTTGGTTGTTCTGATTGTCTTGGAATGCCCATTGAAGTTGGTGTAAGTTTTGGCGAAGATTTAATTTATCTATAATTTTGGCATAGATTGAAGGAATTGTTTGCGATTGAGGTAAAATTGGAGAGGGCCACACTTTGGTAAGTGTTTGGAGTTATTTTGGACTGGATTGGGATTTGGTATTAGGCCATAAATGCTAAATTAAAATTTTAATTTATGTTTAGGGTTGATTCGAGTTTTCCAAAGGTATTATGGAGATTAATTGTTTGGATTAAAATTTGTGAGCAAATTTAAGGTAAGTAATCTTACTACTGGAACCACCTTTGTGCCAGGCGATAAGATTCAAGGATAATTTTGATGATTCTGAGACTGTATGAATCAAAATGCCTGATTAAAGAGGATATATGAGCTTATTTTGTTATGTATGATATATGTTATTTATAGGGGCAAGATCTTATTGGACAAGATATTTACAAGAATGTATGAGCATGATCTAGATCTTGTTAGGCATGTATAAGAATATATGAGCTTTATGTTATGATTTATGTATGGGACTCTGTTTAATGATGTATGACATTTATATTAGTGATAGTTTCCCCCTACCTGATAGGCTTGTACCCACCAGAGGTTTGTGTTTCCTTGAGGATTTACCAGAAGTTAGTGATCTCCTTTGGGATTTCACCAGAGGTTTATGTTTCATCAGGATTCACCAGATGTTAGTGATCTCCTTTAGGATTTTACTTGAGGTTGGTGATCTCCTTCAAGATTTCACCAGTGGTTTGTGGGTACATCTCACCTACAGTAGATCGAGTTAAACTATTTACTAAATGGTCATCCATGAAAAGTAGAGGTTTATGCATGTCCCACTAGATAATAGCATTTATTGGACATAAACGCCTAGCCTGACCTAGGTAGTGGGGTTACTTATTGAGTATTTTATACTCATTCTTTTTCATGTTTTTTTTAAGTAAAGGTAAGAACATGTCGGAAAATGACAAGCGGAATCCACGATCGAGCCACTGAGACCAGTCAATACTTCTGTTCATCTTTTTCTATGTCTTCATGATTTTAAACTTAGCCAATTGTTAAATTTAGAGGATTTTTATTAGTTATTTTCTTTTTGCACATTGGATGTTTTGGATGATGTTTTATTGTGATATTTACTTTACTTCATTATTTAAGGGTACCTTGTTAAATGAGCTTCATTTATTTACTTTTAAATAAAGTTATTAATTTTTTTCTTTTATCAAATCATAGGAAAGCACATTTTGAAATGTAGCCTGCATGTCTATAGTAACAACCTGGTTTAAGTTCTAGGGAGCCAGGTCATTACAAGACAACTAAATACCAAAGGCTTGGTCTCCTTTTATAGGCTTCGAGTCCATAATTTTTCTAAGCCTTTTCGATGTAGGACAAGCCCATGACTTTCCTAAACCTTTTTAATGTACGACAAGCCTAGTAGTGGAGCCAAAAATTTTATCTAGGGGCATTTATGCAAAAAAAAAAAAAAAAAAAAAAAATCTATAAATGAACGTAAAAAAGTATTCATAACTTCATAAATCAACTAATTTAGCACATTACAATTCCCCTCTACGAGTTTTCATGTTTTGAAATCGATCCATGTTAACTTCATATCTAACTTATCAAATAAATCCTTTTCAATATAGACTATAAGACAATCATTCATTCATTGATCTCCCATTCGATTATGCAATCGAATCTTCACAATATGCAAAATGTTCTCTCCATAGTAGTTGTGGCGACAAGTAAAATCAACGCCAAGGTGAGTAATATCTAAACTAATGGATGGACCTTATTTTTATTGGTCGAGACCATTTTTACTATAAGATTACATATGCTTTTTAGCTAAACAAACTCAATATTTGAACGCATATAAATAATGTAATTTTGAAGTTGATCCTCAAGATAGATAGCTCAATAGCTGAAAAGTCTCTTAAGTCAAAATGAGCAAGTTGACTAAGCTTTTTTTTTTTTATCAAAAGAAGCAAATAAATTACTCAGATTTAGACATGCCACACGGAGAAGAAAATCAGTATTTGTTTCAGTAAATCGATTATTCAACTCTTGAAGTTGCATATCAATGACGACATAGAAAACTTCAACACGATAATAATGAAAATTTGCAACTGGTTAAGATTTTTGCCTTTATTGTCCTCGAATTAGAAATAGATCATCAATTTTAAGGACTTCAATATGATGACTATGACTGGAATCAGAGACCATAATCAACAACGAATCCTAATCAGACTATCTTATTTTATGCAGTCTTTCTTTACAAATTTTGACTAAATTCATTGCATTCACAATATCTTGATCTTTTCTTTGTAATGCTTGAGACAAGGCATTTGTGATTCCCAAGATAATTTCATAAAATGAATATGAAAAACAAAGTCAAAAGATAGAACCAAACTTATTAGAGTCTTTGCTTCATATTTTTGTTCTGAATTTGATCCACATCGCACAATTGTCTCAAGTACATTAGCTACTGAAGAGAACATTGTCATAAAACTCATTAAAGTTTAATAATGTGATCCCCATCGAGTATCTCCTGGTCGTTTAATCATTATCTCTTAATTTAATCCTTGACCACTTAATATTTCACCATTGTTTCAAGTTTAAAAAAATGAATATGTTTCTCTCGTAGAATATCTCGACATTTTGCTGACGCCCCAATTACATTTACCATATTTGTAACAATAAAAAACATGCTAGCAATTTCTACATAATTTTTAGCAGTAGCTATAAGAACTAATTGAAACTGATGAGAAAAACAATTAATATAAAAAGCACATTCATTTTCTTTCAGAATATGACCTTACATATTACTTACTCCATCATATCCTTGTCCTCGTAAACTAGTGATGCTTAACCCATGTTGAGGAAAAAAATCATCTATGGCTTTCTTAAGTGATATAGAACTTGTATTATTGACATGTATGATTCTACCAAATCGTTCCATCACATGACCTTTATCCACATATCGCAATACAATTGACTTCTGCTCCTTTAAAGATACATCTTTTGATTCATCTATCAAGATAGAAAACTGTTTGTCACTCATATCTTTTATAACCATGTTAACAACTTCTACTGTAATGGAATGCACTATATCTTTTTGAATATCGAGTGAAGTCAATTTCAAATTATTAGGGGCATGTTTCAAAGTCATAACCTCAATATCCTTATTATGGTTGCATAACCATTGTAAAAGTTCAAGAAAATTACCTTGATTCTTCGAATAATTTGTCTCATCATGTCTACCGAACGCAAGTCCTTGTTGTAAAAAAAATTGAATACAATCAATCGATGCACCTTATAGAGTTCGATACTCAACTCGTGCTTGGTCAGATATCCAATTTAAAAAAGTTTCAATATGTTGTTTTTGTTTCAAAAGAGTCTCACATTTACCCAAAACCTTATTGTGTGCACTATTAGGACCACCAACATAAATATGCAATTTCTCTTTTTTCTTCCAATTAAAAAATCCTTCACTGACAAAGCAGACACCTCCTGACTCTTTACTTACTTCTAGTTTCAATAGGTAGCAATATAAACAGAATGCAGAATCCTTTGAAATGCTACATTCTAGCCAATTAGAATATTCACTAAGCAAAGCTGGATTAAATCGTCTTGACTTTCTACCAAATTTCTTAAGTGAAAAAGTGTGATTTTTAGGTTGACACAGACCTTTTAGAAAATATGCTCTACAAACTTGATCTCGAATATTATAATTATAATCATAAATTTGGTTCTTAGACCAAGATCTATGGATAGTTGTTCTAGATTGAATTCTGTATATACTCAAAACCTTTTTCTTCTTTGAAGATGATGTCTGTATTGTCTCTACTGTTTTTTTTTTCTTTTATAATATCTCTCCATATTAATTTTGAATTAACTCTATAAAAATATTAATAATAAGAATATTACATTCTATTATATAGATTTAAAAGCATCTAAACTTAAAGTCTAAGAAGATAATAAAACTTACTTGTTGAGTTCATATATCCAAACGAGTTACAACAAATAATCCTCTAACTTGAACTCTGAAATTAATTTTAATGTAAATGTAAAAATGACATGGAAACAAACAAAAATATATAGAGAGTATTGTGAATATAAAAATTACGTACAAAAAATTAATAGCACAATAAAAATATCTCTTCATATTGGATTAGAGCTAACTCTACAAAAGTATTCACAATAAAAATGTTAAAAAACTATTATGTAGATGTAAAAATATAAGAATAAAAAAGTCTAAGAAGAATTTCAAACTTACATATCAATTATGCGATACGTATAGCCTAACGAATAATAAAGAAATTATCTTGTACAACTCTAAAACTAATATATATAACAAGGAAAAAAAACTTCCACAGAAGATAAATGAATTGCATTGATTTTGGAAAATTTGTACGGATGACCCAAAAATTGGGCCCAAAATGTCAAATGATCCATTTTTAAAAATTAGTGTCAATTGACTCTCTGCTGACATTATCACTATACAAAATTACGTAAATTGCCCTTACTTCTTCGTCTTCTTACCTTTTTACTGAGAACCCACCAAAACTAAACTATTCTTCATTCAAATTTTCCAAGGCTAACGACTTCATATCGCTCATAAATGAAAAAACTATTTCTGACTTGCAAACGATTCTACTGCCGCCGACAAATCAAATCTTATCGATAAGTCTGTCAATATGGTTTTTTTGGTTTTCAATGTGTTCTGTGGTTGAAGACGAGTAGAAAGAGTTTGTGAGCGAGATAAATGAGAGTGAAATCGGTAGAGCAACACCGGAGAGAGCGAATGTGAGCGATATAAGTGAACCTATGGTTTTTTTTGTTTGTTTTTCTTGTTTTCGATGTGTTCTGTGGTTGAAGACAAGTAAAAAGAGAGAATGTGAGGGAGATAAGTGAGAGCGACACCGGAGAGAGCGATACTAGAGAGAGCGATACTGAAGAGAGCGATGCCGAAGAGAGAGATGCCAGTGAGAGCGATTTTAGCGAGAGCGATGCCAGTGAGAGCGAGTCTAGCGAGAGCGAATCCAGCGAGATTTAAACAAAATGTTGTTTTACATTTTTTTTTTCTGAATGAGTTTATTTATTGAATTTTTTAATAAATGCTGGAGGGATTTAAGATGGCTACACGTTTCAGAATAGCCAAAGCCGACCGATTTCCCGGTCAAGAAACCAGCTTGGCCCACATTTCTAATGCAAATAAGATTGTCAAAGAGAAGCTCACACCAACGCAGTTAGCCATGTTCAAGAGAACAGTTTTTGGGCGATTTGTAGACGTTGACATGGTGTTTAACATCTCAATTATCCATCACATGTTGCTTAGAGAAGTGAAGAGGACAAAATCAAACTCAATGTCATTCTTTGTCTGTGGGAAGGTTGTCACCTTTTCGAAGGATGACTTTTTGGTGATGACTGATTTGTGGCAATCCCCATCACGAGTTGATCGGAACCAGCAGTCCTCATATGAACTTGCTATCAATTATTTTGGTAATCGAGTGACGAAGGACACTTTACACCTCCGTCAACTTAAAGAAAAATACAAGGACTTAAAGTTTGAAAATGATGATGATGCTGTGAAGATCAGCCTAGTTTACTATACTAAGGTCGCAATGATGGGGAAAAACAAACAGAAAAATGCAGTCGACCTCAAACGTTTCAAGGACGTTCAAAACTTGGAGTACTATAATAGTCTTAATATACCATTATTTGGGAAAGGACATTGGATGCCCTAAAGACTGCGTTGAATGATAAGAGCAGTCTATACAAGACGAGGGTCAAAGAAAATAAAAACTACGTTGTGAAGTACTCCTTACGTGGATTTTTACAAGCGTTCCAGGTAAATTTGATTAACATAATAATCGTGTTGTTTGATCTAACATTACTATTGTTCTTAAAATATTTTAAATTTTATTTAGGTTAAAGAGGGCACTGTGATGTCAGATAGTTCTAAAAGTGGCAATAGGTCGACGAGTGAGGGAGGTAGTCCTGAAAGTGAAAGTGATGGTTATGACCATCGTGGAGATGACAATGATGAGGTTTTAGGGTGGAGGGAGAGGATGAACTCGAGCATTCTGAGCACGAGGATGCTGAATATGGAAGGGTAGAAGGAGAGACATACACACGTAGTGATGATATGTTCCATGATATGATAGGGGACGTACACGAGAAGGACGAGTTGAACCAAGTTGATGTCTTTCTTGCGGACTCCGGTACAGAGCGATCTGTGGATAAGGAGTGTCTTGAGTATGCAGCCCGCCGTAGGGAGGGAGCCAATGCCGGCGAGTCTATTTATTCGTATCTGCGGTCCATTGACAACTCACTATCGAGGTTGGATGGTCGTATATCGGGTTTAGATAGTCGTGTATCCAGTATGGAGGAAAACATGACTAATATGAAAGGGCAATTGTCGGCCATCATTGTTTAGCTTTTACGAGTTCATAAACTCACCATTTTACTTTACTAATTGAAGGGATCCACGGTGAATAAGGAGACGACCAGGTCACCCATCCCATCTCGGGATCCTGATACGACTGCGACTGCCTCTGACACTCTCATTCCCATCCCCCTTCTACAGCCGATACCACTACTTCACCTACTCCCACCCCCCATGTACAGTCCGATACCACCACTGCCACGACATCACCGATTGATGTCGAACCTATACAAGTCGATGTCCCACAAACAGAGCTCGACATGTCTACCTTACTCACCATGCCACATATAGAGGCTGACATGTCTGGCATCCCAGAGGCAGACACTTCTAGGATTGTTACGACCACAGAAGGAGTTCCACTGGTGAGTAATTTATTGATCAGTAATCTTTGTTAATATTTTTATATTTCTTAATGAGTAACGTTTTGTTATTTGTTTATGTAGGAATCTCGAAGAATTAGTCGTAAGAGAAAGCCGGTTGATAAATATACACCCCAAGCCCAAGTAAGGAAGAAAAGTGTGGCTAAACATCCTCTCCCAGGTGTAGCTACCTCAATATCCAGATCGATCGTCACATATAACGTAGCACACGATGTTCCACACAATATCCTGACAGAAATGATGGGCTGGATCTCAGACGACAATACAGACAACGAGGTTCGAGAGAACTTCTTTAAACCACTCGCCAAGCAATTCTTCAAGGAATTGATTACCCCAAATTCGTTGGTCGGGTGCGATGTTAGTATCCTAGTCTTTACGTCTTTACATGTTGGCTATCTTGTACTTTTATTGACATATTATTTTTTCATGCAGACATAAATACTTTATTTTATTTTATGAAAGATAAATTTTATACCCAGCCTGACATGTGCATGCACAAGTTCACCATCTTGCCAATTTGTGTAACAGTAAATTTTGATATTTTGTTTCTTAACTTCTCATTTCGTTAAGTTTCCTGATCTTTACTTCTTTACTTAACTTCTCATTTTATTTGACAGAGTCACCTTAATGCTCGTGGCGGGGTATTTAAACGAATAAAGAATAAGTCACTTCTGGAGGTTGCCCTAGCTTGGGAAGATGAAGACACGTATAAGGACTACGTCACCGATAAATTCGATGTCAAATGGGCAGATGTTGATTTTGTTTATACGGCGATGAATATCAGTGACCACTGGATGGTTCTTGCAATGGACATTAATAGAGGCCACATGTTCGTGTTCGATTCACTTCCGTCATACACACTAATGACAAAGCTGGTGAATTGACTAGAGCCATTGACGATCACATTACTATCCCTACTTCACTACTGTGACGTGGATCGATCGAAGCCGGACCTATCCACAGCCCGTTAGAAAATCTTGCCATCTATGAACGCCGACATACAACACAAGTCGCTTGATTGTCACATTTTCGCAATAAAACTACTGGAACACCTAGTGACTGGTGCTGATCCATCCGTAATCACTCAGGAGAAGATGAGTGAATATAGGATGCAATTAGCGTGTCAGCTATGGACAAACACTCTATATTTTTTATATGTATAGAACATTGTATTTTTTATGTATGTAAAAACATTCATTTATTTTTTATGTATGTAAAAACATTCATTTATTTTTTATGTATGTAAAAACATTCATTGTATAATTGAACCTATATTTTTTATGAAAGTTCAAAGTTCAAAGTTCAATATCATAATTTTATCAGAACATGTATTTTTTATGTATAATGGAGCTACTGCTCTTTTCATTGTATAATTGAAAATCTATTCTTTTATGTAAGTTCAAAGTTCAAAGTTCAATATCAGAATTTTATCAGAACATGCATAATTGAGCTTAGAACATTATATGGTTCAAGGTTTGAAGTTCAAAGATTGAGAGAGCGAGAAGTTGAGAGAGAGCGAGATTGTGAGAGAGAGCGAGATGTTTAGAGAAAGCAAGATTGTGAGAGAGAGCGAGATTGTAAGAGAGAGCGAGATTGTGAGAGAGAAAGAGATTGTGAGAGAGAGCGAGATTGTGAGAGAGAGCGAGATTGAGAGAGAGCGAGATCGTGAGAGAGCGAGATTGTAAGAGAGAGCGAGATTGTGAGAGCGAGATTGGGAGAGTATTTGTTATCCATTTTTGTTACAAGTATGAAGATTGAGAGAGTATGAAGTTATTGTTTTTTGTTACAAGTATGAAGATTGAGAGAGTTTTTGGTATCCACTTTTGTTACAAGTATGAAGATTGAGAGAGTATGAAGTTATTATTTTTTGTTTTCAGTATGAAGATTGAGAGAGTATGAAGTTATCCAATTTTGTTACAAGTATAAAGACTGAGAGAGTATGAAGATGGATAGAGTATGAAGATTGAGAGAGTATGAATATTGCTATTATATAAATGCTCCAACTTGTTATTGTTTTTTGTTTACAAGATGAAAGTATGAAGTATGAAGTGTTACAAGTATGAAGTATGTTACAAGTATGAAAAAGTATGAAATATGTTACAAGTATGAAAAAGTATGAAGTATGTTACAAGTATGACGTATGAAAAAATGATCAATGGTATTTATAACTAAACTGGATAAGGGGTGTTTGTGTCTCGGTCTCTGGCATTTTTGGCACGTCGCACGGTTGTAAGTGGTTCAGTACAATTTTGGCGGTTATGTCCATAATTCCCACACCGACCACATTTCATTTGTCTACGAAATTCTCCTCTGGATGGTATTCTTCTCACACTCTGTCGCCCAGCTTGTGGCACAAACTTCGGAGGAAGGATAATCTTTTCTACGTATCCAGAAGGTCTTTTTCATTCAGATATGTGGCCAAGTGGATTTATAGGCTTTGCATACGCAGTCATTAGAGAGTCCACTGTATAAAATCAACTGTAAAGACTGTGGATGGGTATATTTCTTTCCTTGGCAGCAACAATTGCATGGGAACACGGGATACCAAGTGAGTCGAATTCCTTACACGTGCATTTCTTCATGTGAAAATTGATGATACTGTCTAATCGATTATCTCGTACGTGTACCCGATAACAATCAATAGGCTCCACCCGATATCGTCTGCCCTTATCGGCATCACTTGCCAATCAGGTTTCACAGTAGTTAGAGTGCAATGTCGTTCTAGATGTCCAATAATTCCTCCGTTCATAGAACCACAATTGGAGCATTTCACTAACATGTTCAATCAAGCATACTATGGACATTAGTCGATACTCTTTAGTTAAGGAATTGAAACACTCTGCACTATTTGATGTCATGTTATCATATTTTTGTTCTATTTGGTAAACTCGTGCCCACCTTTGAAGACCGATGTCTTTCAAATATTTCGTGACAGCACCGTCTTTAAAACTATGGAGTTCGTCCCATTTTGTCTGGAACTCTGTCATGCGAAATGCTCTTGCTGCTCTTTAAATATCCCAACAACCGTGCTATCCTTAAAGTTTATAACCAGATTCTGTTCTATATGCCATGTGCACAATCCATGAATGCTGTGGGAAAAAATGGACGAATAGCATTGCCGATAGATACCATCCGATCAGACACAAATACCAGATTATCAGGTTCTCCGATATTGCATTTCAAGTTTGACATAAACCATTTCTATGATCGATCGGTTTTATTGTCCACTATTGCATATGCTAGTGGGTATAATTGATTGATCCCGTCCATAGAAACCGCAACCAACATGGTGCCATTGTATTTTCCTTTTAAGTGCGACTCATCAACAATAATACAAGGCCGAAAGCTCGTAAAACCTCTAATACAAAGCCCTAATGCCATAAACATATACTTGAAATGCACCTCATCTTCAAGTTTGATCTCAAAGACTATACCCGGATTCTCTATTTTTAGCGCTTCTCTATAAGAATGTAGTATGGAGTATGAGTATTCTAGAGTACCTCTAGTGAGATCATATGCGGTTTCCCTTGCACGCCACGCTTTATCATAACTTATGTTCACGCCATAATCTCTCCTCATATCCTCAACGATATGACAAGGTTTATAAATACGTCTTATGCCCGTGAACTTATCTTTGATGAGTTGACCAACAACCGTAACAGTTGCTTGTCTATGGTCGTGATTCAAAATTCCTATGGAACATGTGTGCGAACTGCAGTACTTTGTGATCTTAAATATATCAGACCCTTCCATTTTGACTGCACGAAGACTCCACTTACATGTCTCCTCAATGTATTTGACAGTGAACAGAGATTTGGTTGATTTTCTGACCTTAAATTCAAAATTTCTGTTGATGGACAGAATAAATAATCTCATTTTCAAGTTCTTTTTGCTCAAAAATAGTTGACCAACTTCAACGTCTTCTGTCCCAGATGAAGAGGTGCCAGACATAATCAACTCTGTCCTATGACTTGAAGACACAGATGGTGGAACCACTGAAGCTGCTATAGAACGACGCACATCTCCATGATCACGATCCATTTCATTCAATCCTACTGGTTGCTCATTCACATCTACATCCACTGAAGGACCAAAATCCATATAATCGAATGTTGATGGTATAGTGTTGGTAGATAATGAAATATCAGTGTTGGTAGACAATGGAATATCATCCTCTTCCTAACGAAACTGATATGATTTCTCGTATTGTCTGTCCACAGCCGTATCATCATAACTCACATTTCCAAATCCCATTCCAACCCTTTCGTCCTATTTAGACTTCAACGTTACAGCTATCTGAAGTCTACTAAGCTCTTCTCGCAAAAGAAGGAAGTGAAAATCATCATCATCCGTTATGCATTGTGGTGGGCTTCAAATTCAAGATTATATTTAACTTTCAGGATAAGATCAAATTCTGAAGAACTGACTTTTGTAACCCTGTAAATGCGAGATTTAAGTTCTTCATAATTTACTGTAGGGGGCACAACGATTCCTTTCAACTATCCCCCAATATACGAACTTTCATTCTCATCCCAATCTCCTCCAAATCAAATAAATAGACACTTTTTTGTCATCCTATAAAGCAAGAGAACATTTGTCATTAAGTTGTATAAGAAATTGAAGTGTACTCTTGCTCTCGCTCAAAATCTCGCTCTCTTTCTTACTCTCTCCCAGTACAAAATTTCGTAATGCTACCTTTCCAAAAATAACACATAAAAAATAATTAAACAGACTCAAAATAATTCACCTTTCTGAAAAAGCTGTTCCTTTCTGAGAAAGCCTCGTCTTGGAAATCCCCGTTTGAAAAATCTCCGTTCAACAAAATACCGTAAAAAACCAGAGAAGTAATCACCTTTGAAATGGAGTTTAGAGTTTAAAAACATCATCATTGTATTGTGTTTAGGTATTATTGATTTGATTTGAGACTTCCATCGTGACATTTTGTCAAATCAACAGTATACTAACGAGCAATCACATCAAATCAAGGAATTTCAAGCGAGAGTAAGAGCTAGAGCGAGAACGTTTAATCAGATAAGAGCAAGATTTACCTCGTAAGACTAGTGTAAAGGCAATTTACGTAATTTGGTATGACGATGATGTCAGTAGAGGGTCAATTGACATTATTTTTTAAAAATATGTCATTTGATATTTTGGGCCCAATTTTTGGGTTATCCGTACAAATTTCCCACTGATTTTCTAATTTTTTAGAGATTGATTTGCAATTGCAACCTAAAAATTTAAAACCTATTTTATATTTTAATTTCATATTTAGATTTTTTTTAAAAAAAAAAAGTCTCACTTTTATTTCCAAGATAAACCAATTTGGATTTTTGTTTCCATCAAGATAAATCCGTTTTGATAAAGGAATCTCATTTTTAAATCAGATTTTTTTTAAAAAAAAAAATGATAAACCAGTTTTTAAGCGGGAATTTAAAATCAAAGTTAAAAAGGATCAATTAGGAATTGAACTCAAGTCTTGTGCAACTTCCATCAGCCCCTTAACCACCGAACCACAAAAAAATTTATTAATAATATTATTAATTATTAGTTAAAAATTTATATTAAAAATATAAAAACCGATAATTTGAGGGAGTACGTGCCCCAACCTCTATGTGGTTCCGCCTTTGGACAAGTCTATGACTTTCCTAAATCTTTTTTTATGTGGGACAATTGCACTTCTAATATTTTATCAAAAATCTAACCGTTCAAGATAGAAATTCTTATTGATAAAAAAATTTCAAAAATATTTACACTTTGTAGCACAATTTTGGAATTTTTTGCTATAAAGTATAAATATTTTTAAATATTTTTAATTTTAAAAAGATCCCTAAAATAATAGATAAGTCTTAGATATCGATGAAAATGGGGTTTAATTATGTGATATATGTTATCTTCTTCTGAAAACTTCTCTGAGAAAGATTCCCTTGTATTAAAATGGTCTCAACGAAACTGGATTGTTTAATGGATAAGAAAATATTTTTAACTTCAATTAATAAATCTCATTATGCAATTATTTCTCATCATCAGGTAAAACTTTTCCAATTAATAATCACAATAAGCAATAAATTAATAAATAAACGCAGCGCTATGATTAAGGTTTGCCGTATTCTCATGCACCTACTCTTTTTTTTTTCAGTTTAATTTAGAGAGACAATACAAAATTTAAATTTGCACCTTAATTAATCGGCCACCAACTTTTATAAATTGAATTCTATAAAGAGAAAGCTAGAGACTATAGGCAAGTTGATCTTATAATCTCCCATAGATTCTATTATGAGAGATGACTTTTGTTTTGTTTTCTTTTTTTTTTTCTATTAATAGTGGAAAATTCAATTTATTTCATTACTTTATTCATTCTATTAATTATATATCTAAACATGGTTAAAAATAATAATAACCCTTCAATCCTTATATAATTAAAAAATTGTTTTAATTGACAAAATTGCTAAAAATATTTTCAAATATAGTAAAATGTCTATCAGTGATAGAAAATATCTATCAATGTCTATCCTGATAGAGATATTTTACTATATTTATAAACATTTTAATTTATTTTCCTATATTCGAATAGTCCTATTTAATTTCATGCATAACCATTTTAGTCATAAGATCATATTAAAAGGCATTATAATATCTAAAATATACCATGGACATAACAAGTATACAAAATAATATTCAATTATAAATTTAGTCTTTTAACTTTTTTTTTTTTTTTTATATTTGTGAGTGTTGTCCGAACCAGCTTACATGCACATCGACTAATCTCACAGAACAACTTGTCTGACCCTACAACATTTGGGTGTCAAGGAAATCCGTAGGATATTAAATTCATGAACCCTTATCCCTTTTGGCCTTTCTTTTATATTTTCATTGCCACTAGAACTACTCATGGTGGTTAATTTAGTCTTTTAACTTATATTAATCATATCATGTTGATAAAAAACTCATGAAGTAATTCTAGTTACATTTTATTTCTTTATTTCAAGATGTGAGTTTACACTTATGATGGTAGTAAAAAACTAAAACAAACTAAACAAGATATGCTACTTTGGTAATTTTATTTAATTTTTTTTAAAAAAAATAATAATATCTAGATGGGAGAATCGATCGATCATTTTGAAATTACTAGTATAAGCATTATACCAATTAAAAATACCTATCATTAAAATATATATATATATATATATATATATATATCAGTTAAGAATTCATTTATTCCGTACTAAAAAAAATTAAAGATCTATTATTGAAATTATAAACATAAAAAAAATATATATATATATAATCAAAGTTGAGATAGATAAAGTTAATGGCATTAAAAAGAAAAATCAACTAGGCAATTGAGAGAGAAATAGAGATTACTTTATATTTACCAAGTCCACCAAAAAGAGCTAATAATTTAATTAGATGTGAAGAAGCGGCTGAACTGACCATTGAATCGGCCTCCACCTAACATTGCAACATGCTAAATAATCATTTTCCATTCCCTTTATATATACCATACAACCGATCCTATATTTTGAACTAAACCCTCTCTTACCTTATGTTTCTTTTTAATCTCCTTTAAAAAAAAATCAAATTGTTTTTTTTAATTAAATAAATATCAATTTTTTAAAACATAAAAGTGATCTAACATAGAATACAAATGTCAAGTACGATGTTACAGATAATATGTATGATATAGGTGGCCAATACCAAAACAAACAAAAATATAAAAACATAGAGATTGATAATCCAACTCAGTGCAATATCATCTACGTCTAAAAAACTGTTTGCTCGATGGAAAGAAACTTCGCTATATAAAGAGTTTAGCAATTACAACAAAAAGTATTTTATTTGATAGACTCTCTATTCAATGACTCATGTGTAGCTTTCTCTTCAGTTTCAACTTAGGTTCTCCCTAAGTTTGAGCTTCCATCATTTCCACAATAACACTTCTCCAAACTCTGTATGAGATCCCTTCAATACAATATACTTAGGCTTTTCCTAAATGTGAGATCTTCTTACCTTCATAAGCAAGCTTTTTTCAAGTTTTCATTGAGCTTCCCACAATATATCAAAAAAAAGAACTCATCTTGAGTTCTACAATGACCGACAAAAATACAACATCAAAGAGAAATACAAAGATTTTTAATAATGATACATGAAGGTTAAGGCTTAGACAAACCCTAAGCTCAAAACTTTCATAAAACACACTTTTTTAAAAATAAAGAGGCTAACTCTAAAAATGAACAAAACCACAATATATATGGGTACCTTTGAGAAGATCTTCAAGAAAAGAATAAATCATCTCTACATGAAAAAATACAACAGGTCATAAAAACTATAGAATCTCGCTGACAGATAAAGAAAAAGAATTATGTAGAATTTGTTGCTTGTCACGTGATAATGTTCTAGAACATGTTGTTGACATACAATTCGAGACATGTTGACAAATATGTAACTTAAGTTTTGTCTGTAATAAAATTAGTCAATTGTACTTGTTTATTTTTTGTTTTTATTTTATTTAAAAAAAAAAACAAATTGCGGCTATGATGTTTAAAATTGATGTAAAATTTTAATTAGAGGAAAGAAGATTTAAAAAGTTTTAAGGCTATCCAAGTTGTTGCCTAAAGTTTAGGCTAAATCCACAATTCATATGGTCGAAAATCAAAGTTTAGAAAATTCTTGCTTTCTGTATATCCTATTGTCCAAGTTGCCTGACAACTTGATTTTTCTTTTATTTTGATTAGATGTTTGATTTGGGTAATCCTCTATTTAAAGAAAAGGAAAAAGGGCTTATTCTTATATCCCGTTTTATAAGAACGAGTTTTCTTTCTTTCTTTTTTTTTTCTTTCTTTTTTTTTTTTTCTCTATCGAGTTTTATTTTTGTTGGATGATTTCTAAATTTTAAAAATGTAGTTTATATCGTTGAGTTTTGACCAATATCCATGTTAATCCCTTGCATTAATTTTTTATTAAATTAATTTTTTACTATTAAAATTAATTACAAATTTTCACAATACAATTATTTTAATTAAGTAGTTAGCGAGCATTAATTATTGAAGTGTAGAATCTAACATATAAAGATTAAAATATAAAATTTTAAATTTTAGAAGTTAAATATACACACTAAACTTAAATTTTAGTTTACATTGAGAAAACCTAAAATTTTAGAATGATTGATGAAGTAGGTATAATTTGGGAAATTTTCACAGATATAGAAAATATCAAACTATTGACAAAGCCAAAAAAATATTGATAAACACTATAGACTTTTATCAATGTCTATTAGTGATAGCTTGTATCAGTTTCTATCACTATAGTATCAATAATATACATCTATCAATTTCTATCACTAATAAATACTGATAGATTTTTATTCTATTAGCTTCTATCAATGATAGACTTCTATCAGTTTCTATCAATGATAGACATTAATAGACTTCTATCAATATCTATCAGTGATAAACTTGCAATAGTTTCTATCATTGATAGTATTAATGATGGACTTTTATCAATTTCTATCATTGATAGACACTAATAGATTTTTATCCATCCCTATCAATCTCTATTAAAGAAGATTAAATTTTGTTGTTTTGTATAAATAATTTTCTTTATTTTTCTATTTTTAAAAATCTCCTTATAATTTTCTGCTTCTTCTTTTGTTTCTTATGCTGTTTCTTCTTTTCCTTCTTCTTATGCTTATTTTGTGTGGGTAGGAAATGTAGGTATCAAATTTTGATAATGATGGTTTTACAAAGCTCGATAAAAACAATAATAAACTCTACTAAGGGATTGGTTGAGATTATTCTTTTAGTATTTTAACTGTTTTTCATATATTATATTTTAACAGAAATGCTTGATTGTACTTGTATTTATGTTAAATATATTTTTTTAAAAAGAATCTACTATGATTATATAAAATCATCTTGTCCTTTTCGGCAGTATGGTTGGTCTTTCGAGAACATACACAATTGATTAGGTGTTCAAAAAGAAATAAATTCCTGCAGTGAATAATAATATTCTTAATAACAATTTGCACTTTACATCACTTTACATAATATTTTAATTTTAAATTTTTTTAAAGAATTGTTTACAACAATTTGCTATTTATATGATTTTATAATTTAGAAAGTAAAAACGCCAAAACTCTATCTTTAAAATCTTAAATTTAAGATCCACTTGATTTTTTTTGCCTGTGGTTTCGTTAAAAAACTTAAACAAATTCCATCTTTTCAAAATGGGTTTAACCCGATTTCATAAACTTTAACAATTTTTTTAGAACCATTTTTGGTATTCAAAGTTTAGTTTGGATTTTAAAATATATTTAATAAATAGATAGTAAAAAAGATTAAATCATACAGTATGTTTCTAAGTTTAGAATATATTTAAACTTTACTTTCAAAAAACCTGAAGTTAATATTGTCCTAAAAACTATCTTTTCGATGAATACAAATAATAGAAGTATATTGTATGAAATAGTTATAAGGGTGAAAATATGAAACACTTCCAAATCTAGATTTCAACCTCCCCTAAAGTTAAATATAATTCTTTTGTATATAATTCAACAAAACGAAACACACATATTTAGAAGTACTTTTATAACTTTAATTTTAAAAGAAAACAAAAAACAATAATTACCTACTATTAGAATGGTAGAAGATGAAATCTTGGAGGAAAAAGAATTTTTCAATCATATTTTTATTCCTCAGTGATTATATATTTATACATCATATAATAATGTAAAAAGACCATAAAGGACATAACAAAAACTTTATTAACAGAATGATATAACTTATATCTAACTAATCAGTTTTATATCTACTATCCCCCCTCCCCTGATGATGTCCAACTTGGATAGAATGGAGAAATAAGCTGGAGCAGGGGATGCTTTTGTAAAAACATCAGCTAATTGACTTTTGGATCTGATAAGTAGAAGCTTGAGAGATCCATCGCAACTTTGTCTCCAACAAAATGGCAATCAAGTTCTTTATATTTGATTCTCTCATGGAAAATCGGATTAGTAGCAAGATAGACAGTTGCTTGATTGTCACAAAAAGTAATGGAAGATTGAATAACAAGAACATACAAGTCTTTGAGTAGCGATGTCAACCAGATGAGTTCACAAGCTGTTGAAGCAAGAGCTCTGTACTCTGCTTCAGCTGAGGAACGAGAAACAACACTTTGCTTTTTAGATTTCTATGATACAAGAGTATCCCCTAAAAATATACAGAAATCAGATGTGGATTTTCTGGTATCAACATAAGATGTCCAGTCAGAATTTGAAAAAGCTTTCAATTAGAAAGTATTTGTTGGTGATATGGTAATACCTTGCCCTGGTAAAGATTTTAAGTATCTCAACAAATGATAGGCTACTACAAGATGTGATTTGCACGGGTAGAGCAACAAGTTGGCTAAGCTTGTTGATAGCAAAGATAATATCTAGTCTTGTGATGGTTAAGTAAAGTAGCTTGCCAATTAATCTTCTATAAGGAGATGGGTCTTTCAACAAATCAACATTTGAATTTCTCCACTTAATATTGGGATTCATAGGAACATATACTGGTTTAGCACTCAAAAGGCCAGCTTTATCTAGTATCTAAAGTGTATAATGTCTCTGAGAGATGGTTATGCCTTTATGTGATCGTGCAAGTTCAAGACCTAAACAATATTTGAGAGATCCAAGATCTTTTAGTTTGAAATAATCATGTAACATGATCTTGAGTTGAGTGATCTGTTTTGTATTTGTTCCTGTGATGATTATATCATCAACATAAATAAGAAGAGCAATGAAGGTTTCACCTTTTCCACGAACAAATAGAGAATAATCTGCCTTTGACTGAGTGAAGCCTAGTTCAACCAAAATATCTGAGAAATTTGCAAACCATTGACGTGAGGCTTGTTTCAACTTATAGATCGGCTTCTTCAGTTTGCATAGAAGCTTTCCATTTTGGGAAGAATACCCCTGAGGTTTGTAACCAAGAGGTGGATCCATGTTAACTTTTTCAAATAGATCTCCGTGGAGGAATGCATTATTGATATCTAATTGGATAAGATTCCAATTGTGTGAGACAGTCAGTCTGAGTAGCACTCAAATAGTGACTATCTTTACAACAGGTGAAAAGGTTTCAATGAAGTCCAATCCTTTTTGCTGAGTGTATCCCTTTGCAACAAGTTTTTCCTTGTATCTCTCGATTGTGCCATCAGCTTTATGTTTAATCTTATAGATCCATTTGCAACCAATTGTGTGTTTGGTTAGAGGAAAAGGTATAACATCCCAAGTATGGTTGTCTTCCATGGCTTGGATTTCAACTCACATAGCTTCCTTTCAATGTTCAAAAGGGATGGCCTAGTGATAGAGCTGATGTTCATAGTGAGAGGATACAACTAGAGAGAAAGCTCGAAATTTTGGGAAAAGTTTTCAATATGATAAGAAAGGGGATATGGGATAGCGAGAAGAAGATGAAGGTAAAGGTTGTGATTGAGAAAGGCTACAATGGTAATCCTGAAGATATGAAGGAGGTTTTGATATTCGGTTTGATTTTCTTGGTTCAATTCTGGGTAAATGGAATGGGTTGAGAAATATCAATTTATATGTTTGGCAGAGGTGCTGTTGGTGTGTCTTTTGTAGGAGAATAAATAGGCTTCAAGATTAGGTGAAGATGGTGAGGGCAGAGGGTTATCAGTAGGTTAATTTATTGGATTGATATTGGGTGAAGATAAATCACTAGGTATGTTTGGATAAAGGATAGGTTTGGTTATTGACTAGTGGATGATATATAGGTCGGGTTGAGATGTCGATGTCAACTGACTTGGGAAGTACAATACTCTGAAAAAAAATAAGGTTGTTCATCTATAGGAGTGACTTAATGAAAAGGAAAAACTAACTCATGGAAGACTACATCTCAGGATGTAAAAAATTTATTGTTTTCAATATCAAACAATTTGTAAGCCTTCATACCATATGGATATCTAAAACAACAGGTGTAGCTCAAGGATCAAACTTGTTTCTGCCATTTTGTAAGGTAGATGTAAAACATAAACATCCAAATATTTTGAGAAGAGAATAGTCTGCTACTTTGCCATATAAGATCTCATATGGAGTTTTTCAGTTTAATAGAGGTGAAGGTGTTTGATTGATGAGAAATACAAATGTTAAAATGCTTTCACTCCAAAATTTCATTGGGATTCGAGACTGGAAAATAGAGTTCTAGCAACATTCATGATGTGTTGGTATTTTCTTTCAACAAAGAGTTTTGTTCTGGTCTTCCCACACAGGACAATGTATAACACCTTTTTGAAGAAAAAATTCAGTAAAAGACAACTCTGGGGCATTATCAAAATGAAAAACTTTGATTTCTTGTTGTATTGAGTTTCTATATAGGCAAAGAATTGTGGAATGATACGAATTACCTCAGATTTATTCTTCATTGAAAACACCCAAGTATATCTATTATGGTCATCAATCAAGTAAGAAAATATTTATAACAAGAATATGAATGTGTGGCAATAGGGCCCCAAACATCAGCATGTATAGTATAAAAAATAGTAGATGCTTTGTGATTATGATATTCAAATGATAATCTCTTTTGTTTGGCTAAAGGACATATTTCACATGGATGTGACTTATGCAACGAAGAAAAATCAAGTGATAGTATGTTCTTTAAAGCTGATAAACGAGAGATAAAGGGATGTCCATGAAGGAAATCAGACATGAGGATTTTCATGAGCAGCGGAATGATTGTTCCAAATTTCATTCGAAATTGAACCCTAACAATTACAATTAAGAAACGAAAACTTATAGGTCATGCACAATACAAAATTACAGCATGCTTTACAATGAGATCAAGGGATAAAATATCATACCTTTGAAGACTCATGCTTCAAACTCCCTCAATCACGAACGCTCGTTCCATCTGCAAGATAGCAACACACGAACGCTCGAACACAATGACCGCAACACAGCATGATCAACTGCAAACACGAACTCAACGATCTCCAAGATCACGAACCCAATGAACGACCTCCAAAACTTTGAACTCAGTCGAGTTAAATGAGGACACCACCACAATGGCTACCTTGGTATTCTCGTTGTGAGAATCATAAGTGTAGGCTCTGTGTGGACTTGGTTAGAGGAAGAGACTGGAGGAATAACATTCATGTAAACGATTGAGCTAGTGGAAGATGAGAAGAGTCTATCGTATAGACAAATGCTATATCGTTTAGAAGAAGGCAATCTATCGTATAAAAAATGGCCTGCGATCGTTTAGCTACAACCAGCTGAGTGAACTATCATATAGTGTCACTTCACGATCATTTAGTCTCTCTTTCAGCTATAGTTTAGTGAATTCAATTCACTTGATAGCAAACCATGAGTACTTTCCAAATTGAGTAACTCTCTCTAAATTTAGGGAAATATTTTTTCCTTTTTATCTCACTGTTACCATAAAACCACCAATAACCTCCCACTCAATTGGTTATTAGAGAAAAAGAGATAATTATTCAATAATTACTATTATTATAAATATATATGATGACCAACTTACCATATTATATTTATAACCTATAGTTTTAATATTTCATCTCATAAAACATATAAACCATAGCTCTTTTACTATTTTATGGTACTTAATATAAATCTCATTTACTTTAATTCTCCACTTGATGTATCTCATACATCACACCGATCATATCATATATAATCGAATTTTCTTTTGTCAATTTGAACATTTCAAATCAACACCAAGAACTGATTCTCAACTTGAATCCATTGAGCTACCAAGGGGACCTTATGGACCTGTAGCTTGAAGCTCCAACAGTATGTGAATAACTGACTAAACTCTTTAGTCACGGGATGCACCATCCGTTAACTGCTAGGCACTCCACTAAAGACCGACAGCTGCACTCTCTTTACTACAGATATATTTTGTGTCCATATTAATCAATCAACGGTGCAATAACCCTTCCCAGATCGCTCGTAAGTACAGCTAGACTAATAACCGTTATGCCCCTATAGTTATATCTAACTCCTTAAGTACCACTGATCCTTCTAATGAACATAAGTCATAGTCCTACTATGACTGAGTCCTTTCTTCGAAAGAAAAGTTGTGGCCACTATGTTTAAGACCCGGAATCAGACCTTAAAAGAGCAACGAAAAATCAAACATGTTGCTGAAAACAAAAACACATTGACCTACGTTAGGTTTTAAGCAAATACTCGTTGAAAAACATACAACATCCAATACGGATTAGCAAAACTAACATGAACCCCATGTGACATCTAGTTTCGCAATGACGCTCCAAAGGTTTAGGACAAAAGTCGCCGAATGGTGGTTAATTTATCCTTCTTCTGAATTGAGACATTCTCAACCAGCCATTAATACCAGAACAACTCTTGTTCCTATAATGACTGGTCATCATTGAGTTGGTCAAGAAATCATTAACTTACTTAACAATTTTCTGTCAGTGTGACCATTTTAGGTCCTAGAGTTCCACCCCAGACAGCCTATCCGAAGGGAAAAAATCTGATTGGGGCAAAAACTAAAGTGACCCTATCTATTTCTGGAGTTCATCTTGATATTGACCAACTGCACAAAACCCATCTGAAAGGGGACGCTCCCAGGGTGCCATGAGGTAGTGCAAGAATGATCTCACGGTGCAAACCAATGAAGAAGACCGTAGGACGTATTGACACACACCTTTCACCCACTTACTATAAATACTCTATTCGTCCACCTTCATATTGACTCATGCAAATACCATCCAAAGGGGGATGCTCCTAAGGTACTACGAGGCCAAGCATGAATCTCACAGTGTGAACATTTAGGGAGAAACGTGAGTGGAATCATTGACATATCATATACATCTCTTCCTCCCACTGAGTATTTTATAACCTAGGGTTAGTTTACTTAGAAAAAACACGGCTAAGAATTTTAACTAAGTGACTTTTTAGGTTTTCCCAAGAGTAACATTTACCTTGGATAGTTGAACAACTTTTGATCATCATCCCTTAAACTCTTTAACGGAGTCTTTGATCAACTGTCGCATGCTTGCAGAAAATCTATCTAATTCACCTTTCCAAGTAGGTTTCCAGGTAGGGGTGTTCCGTTTAGCTACGACCAGTTGAGTGAACTATCGTATAGTGTCAATCCATGATCGTTTAGCCTCTCTTTCAGCTATCATTTAGTGAATCCAATTCACTTGACAGCAAACCGTGAGTATTTTTCGAATTGAGTAACTCTCTCTAAATTTAGGAAATTTTTTTTCCTTTTTATCTCACGATTACCATAAAACTACCAATAACCTCCTACTCAATTAGTAATTAGAGAAAAAGAGATAATTATCCAATAATTAATATTATTATAAATATATATATGATAACCAACTTACCATATTATATTTATAACCTATAGTTTTAATATTTCATCTCAGAACATATAAACCATAACTCTTTTTCTATTTTATGGTACTTAATGTAAATCTCATTTACATTCATCCTCCACTTGATGTATCCCATATATCACATCGATCATATCATATATAATCGAATTTTCTTTTGTCAATTTGAACATTTCAAATCAACACCAAGAACTAATTCTCAACTTGAATTCATTGAGCTACCAAAGGGACCTTATGGACCTATAGCTTGAAGCTCCAACGGTACGTGAATAACTGACTAAACTCTTTAGTCATGGGATCCATTATCCGTTAACTGTTGGGCACTCCACTAAAGACCGATAGCTGCACTCTCCTTACTACAGATATATTTTGTGTCCATATTAACCAATCAACAGTGCGATAACCCTTCACAGACTGCTAATAAGTACAGCTGGGTCAATAACCATTATGCCCCCGTAGTTACATCTAACTCCTTAAGTACCATTGATCCCTCTAATGAACATAAGTCATAGTCCTACTATAACTGAGTCCTCTCTTCCAAAGAGAAGTTGTGGTCACTATGTTCAAAACCTGGAATCAGCTCTTAAGAGAGCAATCAATCTCTTGCTTTAGGGAAGGAGTGAATTCTATCTTGTGTAACTGAGTTCCCAGCTCCCGTATCAGACAAATCCCCAAAACAAATAGGCATCTGGATTTGGTAATCTGGCCACTCTCACCCTTACTAATCAAAGGATGGCCCTCAAAGGCAAGAGTTCCCAAAACACTAAAAATTAAAGTCATGTCACCTATGGTCGTTTAGATGAGATGTAAGTCTCAAGTACAACGACGTTATATAAAGAGATGAATCATCTCATAGTCCAGCCTTATACAAACTCTTTGTATAGAACACCCCTGCTCACACATCTCCACATGAATGGTCAGGATCTACCATCTATAGTAGTTCACAACACTTACAAACCTCTACAAAGTGGGTCGTATCCATAGTGTCACCAAGATCAGGTATCCCTTCTTAATCCTTATACTACAGACCTCTTTAGGTTATCACTTAAGGCATAATCCACTTGTATATCTCATATACATGCTTAAGTTTACATATAATAACCATGGAGCTTTGTTTATTGGATATGAGTAAATGCCAAATAAAATAACTCTTATTTTATTTATAACAATGTGTATAGTTTACAAACTACGAGACTCCGGGAGAATCAGGACACCAATCCCAACTGTCCAAGCCTGGAATGTCATATTTGTGAAGTATGGGACACAACATTGATAATAGAAGATGCTTGCACAGGATCAACAGCTTCATATGGCTTCTCTAGTAGGTACAATCCATCATGTAATCTATTCCTTCCAATCGTACTCAAAGTGGATCTTGCCTGAATATCACAACATTCATTTCAGAATTGTACAAATAGGGTATTATCAGACATAAGAGCACTGATAGATAGTAAATTGTATTGAAATTCTGGTATAAAGAGCACGTGATGGAGAGTAATTGATCCAAAGAGAACAACTGAACTGTTAGGAAACTTCAATCCTGCAAGAAAAGCAATACACATACACCACAAATCCCCAAAGAACAGAGATCTACTCTGGTAAATTTATTTATATGCTTCTTCAGGAAAATCAGTTCAATTAAGGGAAAACTCTCAAGGAACAAAAAAGAGAAAATAACCAGACAATTTCCAGCTTTCCAGAGGCTGGATCATCTCCTCAACAAATCCTTGCTTAATGTTCAAAAGATCCCCTCACCAATCTGTCACACACTCTTTTAAAATCGTTCTTCCTACCCTTAATGGTCCCCACCTTTAACAACCTCTTTGTAGATTCTGTTTTCTAATTTCCTATTTCTTCTATATTTACTTTCTTACCTCTGTATTTATTAGTATGTATTATTGGTGGCCTTACAATACCCCCCTGTTTTTTAGTCACCTTGTCCTCAAGGTGTAATTAAGGGTACTATTGCTTTATTCCCTCCATACTTTCCCATGTTGCCTCACTTTTCAGATATTTTCTCCATTTAGTTAGCCATTCTTCTCTCATCATCTCTGTATTCCATCGTAATCCTTTCTAACACCTTGTATGGCCCACAAAATCTCAGTGCAAGTTTCTCACATCGTCGTCTAGTTAATGTTTGTTGCCTATATGGTCTAAGTTTGAGGAAAACTAGATCTCCCACTTCATACTAAACTTCTCTCCTATGTTGGTATGCATACCTTTTCATCCTTTCTTGGGCTAGCTGTAGGTGTTCTTTTAAAGCCACTAAGGCTCTGTTCTTTTCAACCAATTGTTGTTCCAATGTGTTGTTAGTTGTCTTCTGATCCCCATAAGAGACTAGAGGTGGAACTAGTCTTCCAAAAACAGTCGTATATGGTGTCATGTAGATTGAGGAGTGGAATGCGGTATTATACCTAAAGGAACTCAATTTAAAGAGATCCTTGTGCAGAAGCGGATAGTCCAAATTCCATTTTAATTGAAAAAACAAATTTACAGTAAACATATAAAATATGCATTTTAAACAAATTACAGCTTGCATTTGTAAAGAAAAAGAGTTCAAGAGATTATACCTTTGACAAACATTTATTCATGTAAAATCCTGGAACTGTCACGAACTTAAAAACAACAACAAGCTTGAAAACCCTCTTCAAGAATCTCGAATCAAAACAGAAGACATGAGTTGTGGGCTCTGACTATTTTGGTAAGGAGGGAGTTTGAGTTTTTTAGGAAGAAGATTAAAGAAAATACATAATATTTATGCTCTCTATCATATAGAAAACTTCAATCATGTAGTGTTTCTTAACCGTATTGAAGAAAAGAAAATTATTTTTCATTTATTCCAATTTGCCATAAAACTATTTAACCACCCACTAAGGTGGTTGGAGAGAAAAGAGGAATAATGATCCAAAATAATAAAATAAATATAAATAAATATGATAACCAACTTATAATATCTTATTTATATTAAACTATATGTTATATCAAATATAATACATAATCTATAGTTTTAATATTGTATCATATACAATAAAAATTATAGTTCATTTTCTCTATTTTATGGCATTTAATATAAATCATATTTATATTAAATTTTAATAACTATTTGAATCTCATTCAAATATTTATTTCCTCCAATCAAATAATAATGTATCAAATACATTAGAAAAATTTATCATATATAATTGAATCAATTTAATTATATCATATATAATAAAATTCCCTTTTATTAATTTGAACAATTCAAATTAACCCAAAAATTGATTCTCAACTAAATCCTTTGAGCTACCAAGGGGACCTTATAGACCTGTAGCTTGAAGTTCCAACGGTACATGAATAATTAATTAAACTCTTTAATTAAATTATCCACTATCCGTTAACTGTCGGGCACTCCACTAAAGACCGAAAGTTGCACTCTTCGCACTACAGATATATTTCTATGTCTATTGGATATAACTAATCAACAGTATGATGACCCTTTACAAATTGCTCGTAAGTACAACTGGGCCAAATTACCGTTTTGCGCTTGTAGTTACATCTAACTCTACTACTGATCCCTCTAATGAACAATAGATCATAGTCCCACTATGACTAAACTCCTCTCGGGCTAGGAAAGGGTGTGGCGCCATATTGTTCAAGACCTAGAATCAGCCCTTAAGGGAGCAATTTATCTACTTATCCCTGCTTCGGGAAAGGAGTGAATTCCATCTTGTGTAGCTGTGTTCTTAGCTCCCCAATAAGACGAATCCCCAAAATGGTAGGCTTTTTGAGTGGCGATCTAGGCACTCTCACCCATACAAATCAAAGGACCACCCTTATAGGCAGGAGTTCACAACTCACTAAGGATTAAAATCATGTTACCTATGGTCATCCTGGTGAAATGAAAGTCCCTATTATGAACGGTGTTATATAATGAGACTAAACATTTCGGGGTCCAGCCTTATATAAACTCCTTTGTATAGAATATCCCCGCTCGCATGTCTAATACATGAATGATCAGGATCATATCATTTGTAGCACTTTACAAAATTTGTAACACCTACAAAGCAAGCCATACTCGTAGTATCACAAGGATAAAGTACCCAGTCTTATCCATATACTACAGACCATTTAGGTTATCACTTAAATATGATCCACCTGTATGTCTTCACATACATAATTAAGTTACAATGATAACCTTAGATGTTAGTTTATTGTTTTGTGGTTAATGCAACTAAAATATCACATATTTTATAGACAAAGTGAATAGAAAATATCATATATTATTAATCACATAAGAGTTTGTTCGTTCAAAGTTTACAAACTATAGGACCCTACGAGATTCAGAGCATCAACCCCAACAATCCTAATATTTAGCCCAAGGAATAAATTTATACCATTTTCTAGGTTGCTCATTACAGAAGCATCTAAGATATGTTTACACAATATGGTTTAACTCTTTCAGTTTGTCCATCTGTTTGCGAGTGAAAAGCTATACTCCTTTTCAATGCTACGTTGTGTACTCTACATAGCTTGACCCAAAAGCTACTGATGAAAATTTTGTCCCTATCTGAGGCAATCAATCTAGGAAACCCGTGATGATGGGCTACTTCCCAAATAAATACCTTAGCTACTCTCTTTGTTGTGAATGGATGACTTGGAGGAATGAAATGGCCATACTTGGATAATCGATCGACCACCACCATCAACGAATCCTTGCCATTAGACTTCGATAAGCCTTCTATGAAGTCCATAGATATATCTTCCTATACTCTATCTGGTATAGGTAATGGTTGGTGTAACCCCACAAGAGCTAAGGCCTCAGATTTATTCTTTTGGCAGATCAAACATTCAGCCACGTATTTCTTGACATCCTCTTTTTTACCTTTCCAATATAGCTCCCTGCCAGTCATTTATATGTTCTTAAATAGCCCAAATACCTTCCTAGTATTGAGTCATGGAAGGTTGACAACAAGGTTGGTATATAAGTTGAAGTCCTCGACATAACTAGCCTCCCTTTGTAGAACAGAATCCCTAGTGACAATGAGAACTTTTTAATACTTAAAGGATCCTTTTCTAGCTGTTCTCTAATTCCTTAGAGTTCCTCGTCCTCTCTTACTTCCCTTTGCACCATTTGAACATCAATCAGAGAGGGAGTTACTAAGGTGGTCAATTCTACTGATATAGGCAGGCGTGAGAGTGCATCTGGGCCTTTATTGTTCAACCCCGGTAATAGATAATTTCAAAATCATAGCCTAAGAGTTTGGTCAACCATCTTGGGTACTGAGGTTGTATCTCCCTTTTCTCTAGTAAGAACTTGAGTGTTTTTTTATCAGAAAACATGGTAAACTTACATCCCAATAAGGATATGGTCTCCATTTTTGGACTGAAAGAACCACTGCCATTAGTTCCCGTTCATATATGTGAAAGATCTCTTATTCAAGAGAACCCATGAGCGGAAGCAAGATCTTTCCAAGCCCATTGTGACAGAATTAAAGGCATTCACAAACATACAGAACAGTTATGCATCTTCTAACAAATTACAGCATGCTTTCATAATTAAATACAAAAGGAGGGAGACACTTACCTTTGAAGAATGTTTCTTCTGAAGAATCTCACTCTCGTGAAGAACTGGAACAACAACCTCTTGCTGTCGCTACAATCGTTTAGTCAATCTCTCGTTGTCGCTTAAATCATGAACTATCTTCACCACGAACAAGCACTCTTAGACACCACCACTCGGCAACCTTGGTATTCTCAGAGTGAGAATCTAGGAGATCTGGGCTATGTTGGATTTAGTAGAGGGATGGAGGTAGAAAAAAATTGAACTATACAATCAAGCAAGTGGGAGAATGAACTGGTCTATCGCATAGATTGAGATGCTTGATCGTTTAACAAATCTAGCTAAGTACATGATCGTTTACAAAAACAAACTTGATTGTTTACACGATTGTTTAGTAAATCTCGCTTGGCACGCGATCGTTTAGTAAATCACTTTACACGATCGTTTAGAGAAATGTGCTTACATGATCGTTTAGGCTCTTGCTTAGAAGGTTATCGTGTAGTCTCTCGTCAGCTAAACGATTAATAATGCTCTAATGAAGCGATGTATCTCAAAATGAAAAAAAAAAAAAAAATTCATTTTATCCTTCAGTTATGAAAACTGAACATAACCTCCGACTTTCACGCATGGTTAAAGGAGAAACCACCCACAATTATCATATATTTTTTTTTAATTATAAATAAATATAATAACTAACTTATCATATTATATTCATAACCTATAGTTTTAATATCACATCATATGTAACATTTAAACCAGACTTTTTCTCCTTTACTTAATATAAATCATATTTATATCAAATTCCTCCAAATCATGTATCCTATACATCATATCAATTAATCACATATAATTGAACCGTTTTAATTATATCATATATAATCAAACTTCCTCTTGTTAATTTGAACACTTCAAACTAACCCAAAAACTGATTCTCAACTTGAATCCATTAAGCTACCAAGGGGACCTTATGAACCTGTAGTTTGAAGCTCCAACGGTATGTGAATAGCTAACTAAACTCTTTAATCACGAGATCCACCATCCGTTAATTATCGGGCACTCCACTAAAGACCGACAACTGCACTCTTCTTACTACAGATATATTTCTGTGTCCATCGGATATAACCAATCAATAGTACGACAACCCTTCACAGATCCTCGTTGAGATCCGCATCTCCATGCTTCGAAACTTCATCACGAACGACTCGACTAACTCAAACTCTTTGAATTACAGACTTGATTGCAAGTTAATTACGCCCAAAAGCACATGGGCTCTTACAAATTAACACTTTGTAATTGAAGAAAGCTTTAACTAAAAGCAATTAAACCCGAAAACATTCATCAACGCCATCCACAAATGCACTTAACAATAAAACACAAATGCAGAAAACCCATCAAGGTTGTAAAAGAAGTTCAAAACCGAATTGAAATTTGGAATATCAGAACAACCTGGCTCTGATACCAATTGAAGGAAATCGAACACAAGAATTACCATGAGCAGCGGAAAAATCATTCCAAATTACAATCGTATATGTACTTTACAATTACAGTCACGAACAGAAACATACGGCTATGCATGAATTATAGAAATTACAGCATGATACTACAAATGATCAAGGAGAAACACTAATTCATTGGCCCAACTTCACATTTTGGCTAACATACCTGATGTTTTGGCCAAGAGGCTTGAGAACATGGTTATTGCACGCGAGATCATGGACTCACTAGAAGATTTGTTTGAACGTCAGTTCTTACTTTTCAAGCATAAAGGGATGGATGATGAAACCAGTAGTGTCAGTTGTTCTAACACTGATCCCACTACTCTCTAAAAGAGAAAACAAGACAATAAATCTAATTTATTGGTCTTGGAGACGTGTTTGGTAGAGAATGATGATTCTGTCTGGATCTTAGATTCGGGTGCTACCAATCATGTTAGTTTCTCTTACCAAGGATTCAGTTCCTGGTAAACTATGCCACAAGGAGAGATGACTCTATGAGTCGGTACTAATGAGGTTATTTCGGATGTTGCTGTAAGCAGGCTGAAGTTATTTGTTGATAAGAAACATTATCTGTTACTGTATGATGTTTTAGTAGTTTCTCATACTAAGAGAAGCTTAATCTCGGTTTCTTGTCTCAATGAACAAGGGTATACCGTCTTCTTTTCTAAGACTAAATTGTTTATTTTTAAGAATGGAATGGAGATTGGTTATGGTTCAATGGAAAGTAACTTATATGTACTAAGGTCGTTAGTCATCAAAGCCTTGTTTAACACTGAAATGTTCGATACGGAAACAACAACTAAAAGACCAAAGGTTTCTCCTAAGAAAAACACCCATCTTTGGCATCTAAGGTTAGGTCACATCAACCTCAATAGGATTGAGAAGTTGGTGAAAAGTGGACTTCTAAAGAGTTTAGAAGAAAACTCCTTGCCGGTGAAGGCAAGATGACCAAACGACCTTTTACTGGAAAAGGTTACAAAGCCAAGAAAGCCTTAGAGCTTATACATTTAGACTTCTGTGGTCTGATGAATGTTAGAGCTCAAGGTGGGTATGAATATTTCATCTCTTTCATAGATGATTATTCAAGGTTTGGGTATTGCTACCTAATATAACATAAGTCTAAAGCCCTTGACAAGTTCGAGGAGTATAAGTCTGAAGTTGAAAACTTGTTAGGTAAGAAGATAAAAATACTATGATCTGATTGTGGTGAAGAGTATATGGACCTCCAATTCCAGAACTACATGATAGAACATGAAATTGCGTCCTAACTCTTGGCCCCTAGTACACCTCAGCAGAATGGAGTATCAGAAAGGAAAAACAGAACCTTGTTGGACATGGTTCGGTCTATGATGAGTTATGCTCATCTTCCAGACTCGTTTTGGGGTTTTGCAGTGGAGATTGCATGTTATATCCTGAACAACATTCCCTCGAAAAAAATTTCTGAAACACCTTTTGAGTTGTGGAGACGCCGTAAATGTATTTTACGCCACTTCAAGATTTGGGGTTGTCTGACACATGTGCTAGTAACTAACCCAAAGAAGTTGGAACCGCATTCGAAGGTTTGCCTCTTTGTAGGCTACCCCAAGGAAACGAGAGGTGGATACTTCTATGATCCAAGTGAGAACAAAGTGTTTGTTTCTACAAATGCTATCTTTATGGAAGAAGACCACATGAGGGATCATAAGCCACAAAGTAAGCTCGTTTTGCGTGAGATCTCTAATGAGACTGAGACTTCTGAGGGTTCAACAAGATTTGTTGAGCAGGTCAACAGATCAACAAGGGTTATTACGGTCGGAACATCTAGTCAATTAGCTCAAGAGTTGAGACTGTCTTGATGTAGTGGGAGGGTTATGAACCCACCGAATCACTACATGGGTTTGACTGAAGCCCAAAACATCATTACGAATGATGGGGTCGAGGATCCGTTGTCTTTTAAGAAAGCAATGGAGGATGTTGACAAAGATGAATGGGTTAAAGCCATGAACCAGGAAATGGAGTCTATGTACTTCAATAATGTCTGGGAGCTTGTTGATCCACCTGATGGGGTAAGACCTATTGGGTGTTAATGGATCTATAAGCGAAACAGATGTGTAGATGGAAAGGTACAAACCTTTAAGGCTAGACTCATGACAAAGGGTTATACCCAGGTTGAGGGAGTTGACTATGAGAAAATTTTCTCACCTGTTGTCATGCTCAAGTCTATCCGGGTTCTCCTATCCATAGCCACATTTTATGATTATGAAATATGACAAATGGACGTCAAGACTGACTTTCTTAATGGTAATCTTGAGGAGACTATCTATATGACTCAACCAGAGAGGTTCATAGTTCCAGATCAAGAGTAAAAAGTTTGCAAGCTTAATAAGTCCATTTATAGGCTGAAACAAGCATCTAGATCGTGGAACATCAGATTTGACACTGTGGTCAAGTTGTTTGGCTTTGATCAGAACATTGATGAGCCTTGTGTTTACAAGAAGATCATCAAAAGCTTAGTAGCTTTCCTGTTACTGTATTTGGATTATATCCTACTCATTGGGAATGATATACGGTATCTGACTGACATTAAGAAATGGCTAGCTACCCAGTTCCAAATGAAATATTTGGGCGAGGCATAGTACATTCTAGTGATCCAGATCATTCTGGATCGTAAGAAAAAATAGTTAGCCCTATCTCATGCATCATATATTGATCAAATGTTGATCAGTTATAGGATGCAAGATTCCAAGAAGGGTTTGTTACCCTTCAAGCATGGAATCATTTTGTCTAAGGATCAATGTCCTAAGACATCTCAAGAGGTTGAGGAAATGAGACGGATTCCCTATGCTTCAGCTATAGGAAGCTTAATGTATACGATGTTGTGTACCAGACCCGACATTTGCTATGCAGTAGAGACTGTCAGTCGGTATCAATCCAATCCATGATTTGATCACTTGACAGCGGTTAAGACGATCCTCAAGTATATTTGAAGAATGAGGGACTACATCCTCGTGCATGGAGATAAGGATCTAATCCTTGCAGGATACATGGACTCTGACTTTCAGACCGATAGAGATTCTCGCATATCGACATCAGGGTCAGTTTTCACTCTGAATGGAGGGGTTGTAGTCTGGCGAAACATCAAGTAAGGATGCATCGCGGACTCCACTATGGAAGCCAAATACGTAGCGGCTTGTGAAGCAGCTAAGAAGGTTGTTTGGCTGAAGAAATTCCTTTCATATTTGGAAGTTGTTTCAAATATGGATTTTCCTATCACTCTGTATTGTGATAACAGGGGAGCTATGGCAAATTCAAAGGAGCCTTGGAGTCATCGTCAGGGTAAGCACATAGAGCAGAAATACCACTTGATAAGGGAGATTGTGCATCGAGGTGATGTGATAGTCACGAAGATCGCATCGAAGCACAACGTTGCTAATCCCTTTACAAAGGCCCTGACGGCTAAAGTGTTCAAGGGTCACGGTCTACGAGACATGTGACACTTTTTTTAGGGCAGGTGGGAGATAATACTGGGGTATTGTATATTGTACATGTTTTTTATCGTATTGTACATTAGTCTCCCGAGGCATTAGGACAAGTGGGAGATTGTTGGGATTTGTGTCTTAATTCTCCCAGAGTTTCGTTGTTTGTAATGATAAACATTGTTTGATGAATAAAATAACTGTTATTTCATTCTGGCATTTACTCATATCTAATAAACAAAGCTCCATGGTCATCTTATGTAAACTTAAGCATGTATTTGTGATATACAAGTGGATCAGGACTTAAGTGATAACCTAAATAGGTCTGTAGTATAAAGATTAAGGGCGGGATACTTGATCCTAGTGACACTACGGATACAGCCCGCTTTGTAGAGGTTTAAAAGTGTTATAAACTACTACAGATGGTAGATCCTGACCATTCATGTGGAGACGTGCGAGCGAGGGTATCCTATACAAAGAGTTTGTATAAGATTGGACCACAAGATGACTAGACTCTGTATATAACGTCGTTGATTCTAGAGACTTACATCTCACCTAAATGACCATAGGTGACACGACTTTAATCCTGAGTGTTTTGGGAACTCCTGCCTTTGAGGGCGGTCTTTTGATTAGTATGGGTGAAAGTTGCCAGATTGCCAACTCAACATACCTACCTTTTGGGGGATTTGTCTGATCTGGGAGCTGGAAACTCATTACACAAGATGGAATTCACTCCTTTCCCGAAGTAGGGATAAGTAGAGAGATTTCTCCCTTAAGGGCTGATTTCAGGGCTTGAACATAGTGGCCACAGCTTCTCTTTAGAAGAGAGGACTCAGTCATAGTAGGACTATGACTTATGTTCATTAGAGGGATTAGTGGTACTTAAGGAGTTAGATGTAACTACAGGGGCATAACGGTTATCGGCCGAGTTGTACTTACGAGCGATCTGTTAAGGGTTGTCACACTGCTGATTGGTTAAGATTAACACATAATACATCTATGGTAAGAAGAGTTTAGTTGTCGGTCTTTAGTGAAATGTCTGACAATCAACCTAAAATCTGATTCTCAATCGCATTTCCATGCTTCGAAACTTCATCACGAACAACTCGACTAACTCCAACGGTACATGAATAACTGACTAAACTCTTTAGTCATGGGATCACCATTCATTAACTGCCAAGCACTCCACTAAAGACCGACAACTGAACTCTCCTTACCACAGATGTATTATATGTCCATCTTAACCAATCAGCAATACAACCCTTCACAGATCGCTCGTAAGTACAGCTGGGCCAGTATTCCCCTGTAGTTACATCTAACTCTTTAAGTACCACTGATCCCTCTAATGAACATTAGTCATAGTCCTACTATGACTGAGTCCTCTCTTCCAGAGAGAAGTTGTGGCCACTATGTTCAAGCCCTGGAATCAGCCTTTAAGGGAGCAATCTCTCTACTTATCCCTACTTTGGGAAATGAGTGAATTTCATCTTGTGTATTGAGTTCCCAGCTCCCAAATCAGACAAGTCCTTAAAAAGTAGGCATATTGAGTTGGCAATCTGGCCACTCTCACCCATACTAATCAAAAGACCGCCCTCAAAGCCAGGAGTTCCCAAAACATTCAGGATTAAAGTCGTGTCACCTATGGTCATTTAGGTGAGATGTAAGTCTCTAGAATCAACGACGTTATATACAGAGTCTAGTCATCTAGTGGTCCAATCTTATAAAAACTCTTTGTATAGGATACCTTCGCTCGCACGTCTCCACATGAATGGTCAGGATCTACCACCTGTAGTAGTTTATAACACTTTTAAACCTCTACAAAGCGGGTTGTATCCGTAGTGTCACTAGGATCAGATATCCCATCTTAATCCTTATACTGCATACCTATTTAGGTTATCACTTAAGTCATGATCCACTTATATATCATATATGCATGCTTAAGTTTACATAAGATAACCATGGAGCTTTGTTTATTGGATATGAGTAAATGCCAGAATGAAATAACATTTATTTTATTCATAAAACAATGTGTATCATTACAAACAACGAGACTCCGGGAGAATTAGGACACTAATCCCAACACGAGGAAGGAGTGAATTCCATCTTGTGTAGCTAAGTTCCCAACTCCCCAATCAGACGAATCCTCAAAGTGGTAGGTTTGAGTCGGCAATCTGGCCACTCGCACCCATGTAAATCAAAGAATCGTTCTCATAGGTAGGAGTTCTCAACTCACTCAAGATTAAGGTCATGTTACCTATGGTCATCCTAGTGAAATGAAAGTCTCTATCATGAATGGCGTTATATAACGAGACTAAACACTTCGTGGTCTGGTCTTATACAAACTCCTTTATATAGGACACCCCCGCTCGCATGTCTCTACATGAATGATCAGGATCATACCATTTGTAGTACTTTACAACACTTGTAACATCTACAAAGCGGGTCGTATCTGTAGTATCACCAGGTTTCTCTCCTTTATCCATATACTACAAACCATTTAGGTTATCACTTAAGGCATGATCCACTTGTATGTCTCCACATACATGCTTAAGTAACAACGATAACCAGGGATCTTAGTTTATTGGTTTGTGGTAAATGAAACTAAAATATCTCATATTTCAAAGACAACAGTAAAGAAAATATCTCATTTTATTACATTACAAGGGTTTGTTCATACAGGTGTTTACAAACTATAGGACCTTACGAGATTTAGGGCATTAGCCCCAATAAGATGGACTTCCCTTGTGCACGTGCTGACAAAGCTTGGCTAAAATACACTATAGGTCGATGTTCTTGCAAAATTACAACTCCCAACCCCAGGCTTTAAGCATTAGTCTCTATGGTGAAGGGTAACTCGGAACTTGGTAATGCTAAGACAGGAAGTATCATCATCGCCTTCTTGAGATCCTTGAACGATTTTGTGGCCTCCTTGATCCATTTGAATGAATCTTTTTGCAGCAATCTGGTCAATGGTAATGCCACAACCCCATAGTCTTTTACAAATCTCCGATAATATTCGGTAAGCCCCAAAAATCCCTTCAATTCAGTGATGTTCCTTGGGATAGGCTACTACTGCATAGCTCGAACTTTCTTCCCATCTGCTTCTACCCCCTCAGCTGATACCCGATGGCCTAAATATTGGATCCTTTGCTATTCGAATTGGCATTTCTTCCAATTGGCACGTAGTTGATTATCTCGCAAGACATTCATCACCATTCCTAAGTGTTTGTTATGAGTGTCCTCATCAGGACTAAAAACCAAAAAATCATTAAAAAAAAAAAAAAAAAAAAAAAACACCAACACGCACCTTCTCAAAAATGGTCGAAAGATCTGATTCATCAAGGCTTGGAACGGGGCGTTGGTCAATCCGAATGGCATTACTAGGAATTCGTAGTGCCCTTTATGAGTTCGGAAAGCCGTTTTTTCCATATCTGATTCGTGCACTCTTAACTGATGGTAGCCCGACTTCAAGTCCAATTTGGAAAATATCGTTGACGCATATAGTTCACCCAATAGCTCTTCAATTATGGGAATTGGAAATTTATCCACTATCGTGATCTGATTGAGGCGTTGATAATCTACACAAAATCTCTATCCCCCATCTTTTTTTAACTAAGAAACTGGGGTTAAGTAGGGACTTTGGCTAGGGCGTATGATCTCTACTGTTAACATCTCATTCACCAAAGTCTCTAGCTCATTCTTTTGGTCATAGTTGTACCTATAAGGCCTTACATCCTAATTCTCCCAGAGTCTCATAGTTTGTAAATAGTTGTACACATTGTTATTAATAAAATAAGAGTTATTTTATTTTCATTTAATCATATCTGATAAACAAAGATCCATGGGTATTTTATGTAAACTTAAGCATGTATATGAGTTATACAAGTGGATCATGCCTTAATTAATAACCTAAATGGTCTACCGTATAAGGATAAAGGAGGGATACCTTATTCTAGTGACACTACAGATACGACCCGCTTTGTAGAGATTTACAAGTGTTGTGAACTACTACAGATGGCCTGATCCTGACCATTCATGTGGAGACATGTGAACGGGAGTGTCCTATACAAAGAGTTTGTATAAGACCGCATCACGAGATGATTCGTCTCTTTATACGACGTCGTTCGTGATAGAGACTTACATCTTACTAAAATGACCATAGGTGACATGACCTTAATCCTCTGTGTTTTTTGAACTTCTGCCTATGAGAACGGTCCTTTGATTAGTATGGGTGAGAGTGGCTAGATTGCCGACTCAAATATACCACTTTGGGGATTTGTCTGATTGGAGAGTTGGGAACTCAATTACACAAGACGAAATTCACTCCTTCCCTGAAGTAGGGGTAAGTAGATAGATTGCTCCCTTAAGGGCTGATTCCGGGGCTTGAACAATATGGCGCCACACACTTTCTCATGGCCCAAGAGGTGTTCACTCATAGTAGGACTATGACTTCTTGTTCATTAGAGAGATCAGTGGTACTTAAGGAGTTAGATGTAACTATAGGGGTAAAACGGTAAATTGGCCCAACTGTACTTACGAGCGATCTGTGAAGGGTTATCGCACTATTGATTGGTTGATATGGACAGAGAAATATATCTGTAGTGAGAAGAGTGCAGCTGTTGGTCTTTAGTGGAGTGCTCGACAGTTAACGGATGGTGGATCTCATGACTAAAGTGTTTAGTCAACTATTCACGTACCGTTTGAGCTTCAAGCTACAGGTCCATAAGGTCCCTTTGGTAGCTCAATGAATTCAAGTTGAGAATTAGATTTTGGGTTGATTTAAAGTGGTCAAATTAACAAGAGGAAATTCAATTATATATGATATAATTGGTGTGATGTATGAGATATATCAAGTGGAGGAATTAATGTAAATATGATTTACATTAAGTACCATAAAATAGAAAAAGATCTATGTTTTATATGTTTCATGAGATGAAATATTAAAACTATAGGTTATAAATATAATATGATAACCATTATATGATAATTAAATTTTTTTTCTAATAACGATTGAGTGGGAGGTTATTGGTGGTGTTATAGTAACCGCGAGATAAAAGAATAATTGTTTTCCTAAAATTAGAAGTTACCTCATTCAAAAATAAATCGCGGATAAACTATCAAGTGAAAGAGTTTCACTAAGCGATAGCATTGACAGGGACTAAACAATCATGCATCTTTGATTATATTATAGTCATTCAGCTGATCGTTGCTACACGATCGAGTGGCATAGTCTATTCGATAGACTTCCGTTTACTAAACGATCGAGTACATCATCTATACGATAGACAGCTTCTTATCTCCCACTTGCTCGATCGTAGTCCTCCAGTCTCTTCCTCAAGCCAAGATCAGACAGAGCCCATAACTCCTGGATTCTCATACTGGGAATATCAAGGTAACCATTGTGGTGGTGTCCTTACTCAGTTCGTGGATCGAGTGAGACTCGATTAGGTTCGTGGAGGCTGTGTTCGTTGTGTTCGTGTTGTTCTGGTTGTTGCGTTCGAGAGTTGTTGTGGACGCATTGTAGATTGATCGAGGGATTCGTGAAGAATGGTTCTTCAGAGGTATGCATCCTCTATCCCTTGTATCATCGTTTAGCATGCTATAATTTCGTTTTGTGCATGAACTATTAGATTCTGTTTTTAGACTGTAATTGTTTGTATTCAATTCAAATAGAATTTGGAACGATCCCTTCCGCTGCTCATGGAAATCCTCGTGTTTGATTTCCTTCATCCCTCTCCTTAGTTAGAATTCGATGGTCCACTTCCCTTTTGGGTGGGAGGGACATGGGGGTTCAAAAATGTCTTTGAACTCTTCCAACAACTCTTGTATACCATTTGCCCCTTCTTCTTCTTCTTCTTCACCCTTTGTTTTGTTTAGTAGTTCTTCCAGAGGCTCGGGATCCAAAGGTTGACATTCCACTACGAAACCCAAATCATCTTCTTCCCATGTCTGAGTCAACGCCTTGAGTGAGACCTCCTATGCGATCAAGGTCGAATCTCCCTTCAGAGTGATTCTCTAATCACCTGTTATGAATGTCATCGTTAAAGTTGACCAATGGACTTCCATAGATCCCATGTTACATAACCAAGTCATTCCAAAAATCACGTCTACTCGTTCCAACTCCAATGGAAGGAAGTCCTCGGTTATAGTTACTTCTGGTAATACCACAATGACAGCCTTACATATTCCCTTCCCTCTGATCGCTTCCTCGTTCCCCACTATAACTCCATAATTTGTTGTCTCTGTTAGAGGAATGTTCAACTCACTAATCAGCTTTTGATGTATGAAATTGTGGGTAGCCCTGCAATCAATCATGATCACAATTTCTCGCCCTGCTAACATTCCTTTGAGCTCCATAATGCCCTTCCCTACTAGACCCAAGATCGACTAGAGAGCTATTTCAATATTCTCTATGACTTCCAAAGCTTTGGCCTCTGGTACTTCAACTGTCTCCTCCCCTAGCTCTTCCTCGATAACCTCCTCTTCTTGAAAAATAAGTAAACTTAAAGCCCACGATTCCCTTGCCTTGCAACGGTGTCCTGATGAGTATTTTTCATCACATTGAAAACAAAGACCCTTCTCCCTCCTCTCCTTGGCCTCCACGTCAGTTAGCCATTGAAAAGTCTTTAGGGATATCTTCTTTTTCATATTATTCTTGTCAAGGGTACTTACGGCTATCTTTGGGCTAGCATGGGAGGTCGTTTTTTTCTGAGCCGTCCCTTGGGCCTGGTTTATAGCCTCCTTCGACTTCTGCAGGGTTGTATTTCTATCACTCACTGCTTGGGCCTCCTTTATACAAGCATCAAGCCCAGTCAGATGGCGACTGATGACCTTAACCTTAAATTTTAGTTTCAACCCATTGAGAAAAGTCTCCTCTAGCTACTTTGGGTATTGAGGCAACAAACATTTTGAACTGCTTCCTATAATCCTCATATGTCCCCTCTTGTTTGATTCGAAGCAACTGGGAGAGAAGGGATTGTTCTTGTTGAACAACTAATGAAAAGGCTTTATTGATTATTGGAAGATGATCCATGAGAAGGATCTGAGATCGAGCATGATTGTAATCATCATTTAACCCTATCAGAAAATACAAAAGGTATTCAAACTGAATGAATTCTTCGATTGATCTAACACAACCACATGTGCATCTCGGACGATATGTATTCATCCCATAGACTTTTAATCTTGGAAAAATACATTGTGACTGATTCTTTTTCTTGTTTCAAGGTAGATAATCCATGTTTCAATCGAAAAATGTGGGGTTCATTTCTTTTCTGAAACCGATCTTGAAGATCAAGCCATATTTCTTGAGCAAAGTTGGTGAAGAGAATACTTGATAAGATTCCTCTTGATACATAATTTAAAATCCATGCGATCACAACATTGTTGTTTCGAATCCAGAGAGGAAGTAAATCACCTGTCGATTGAGAAATTGATCCGTCAATGAACCCTAGTTTGTTGCGAATTGATAGTGCAAAAATCATCAAGCGGCTCCAATTTGCATAGTTGTTGTCTGTGAGAGGTTCAGTTACAAGAACAAGGTTCGAAGGGTCACTGTGATGAAGAATATAGGGATTGTTGTGAGAAGTTATATATGGATCTTGATGAAAATTTGAAGAATCGGTTGATTGAGTAGAAGATGTTGGAATATTAGGCGGAAAGTTGATCAAAATATCAGTCGATGGTGGTGGTGGCGGAGGAGGAGGATCGTTGAATATAGGATTGGGATTCATTATTTTGGCGCACGAGGGAAAAAACGAAGAAGTGGGATTTAAAAAACTTCTAATACCATATTAGAATTGTAGAAGATGAAATCTTGGAGGAAAAAAAATTCCTAGTCATACTTTTATTCCTCAATGATTATGTATTTATACATCATATAATAATGTAAAAAGACCATAAAGGGCATAACAAAAACTTCATTAACAAAACGATATAACCGATATCTAACTAATCAGTTTTATATCTAATATCTACCATGCAGCATGCATCTTTAAAATTCAAATTTCAGCATTTTTTTTTATTGTGTTTTATTATTTTCTCATAGTAGCAATGACATTAAATATCACATGATTATTAAATATTATAATTAAATTTACTGTCACCCATTAACTTAAGTTTTTTGGTCAATCAGTAATTTGAGATGGTATTAAAGTAAATAGTCTAAGAAAGATCTTGTGTTTCAAGCCCACAAATGAGAGGGAGTGTTAGAAATTATAATTAAATTAAGTTTTTAGTCAATTGGTGATTTAAGATTGTATAGGTCCTATATTCAAACCCCTGCAATCCCAATTATAATTGATGATATATAATTAAATTCATGTTCAGCTATCAACTTATAAACCTTTAGGTCAGTCGATGATTCAAGAACTTAGTAAAGAATTATGCATTATCGAAATCTGAGATGAACCGAGACTTTTGCCTTTTGAAGAGATCAAATTTATTAGTCAATATCTGTCAAATTAATTCTTTCATATATTGCATCTTTGCATCTTTATCACATCCACCCTTAAATTTGATAAGTTTTTAGCTTTAACCTATTGAAAAATTTGCTATACATTAACCAATCCCTTTTGGTCTCACCTTAAAAAACGTAAGTACAATGTATGAAGAAATAAACCTTTTGGTCTCGTCTTAAAACCTAAAACTAGATATTCCAACTTAGTACAACCTACGGAAAAACAAAAATACTCAAATTGTACGTCGAACGGTTAGATTGGGGATAAAATTTGTTAGCCCTAGTATTACATTATCTTATTTTACAACTTACTAAATGAAAAACCACTCAAATAAGCGTACATAAAATCATTTAAATGAAGTGTATTAAAAAACATGACGTAATATTAATAACATGATAAGATTAGAAATACACTTAAAATGGTATTAAAAATGTGAATCGTTTTTGTAAAGCCAAATAAAATTGATGTGTTGCTCGTTTAATGAATAAATGAATTAATTTCTGTAGAAGTTGAATATAACACTATCTATTTTAAAAATCTCGTGCAATATTTACATAAATGTAAATATTAAACATCTCTAAATTATACATAGTATCTCAAGAAACATTTCTTTAAGATCCAAGAAATACTCATATTCCTTTAATAATCATTGAAGTATCTATGATGAAGAACCTACCGCCTCCTCAATTTGTTAAAAGGGAGAAAGTAAAATCAGAAGAAAGTTAAGAGAAATTTCGTAAGAGTGAGAAAAAGTGAATGAATATTGGAGAAGTGAAAAAGACGATTTTAGTACCAAAAGAAATGTCCATACTTAAACTTCATAAAAATTTCCAAATATCATCTGCCAATGTCTTGAACAAAAGTTGATGGAAGTCGAAGAACTAAGTTAAAATTAGAAAATTGAGAACCACTGATTTCTAAGTTTATTAATAATTTTAATCTTAAAGGAAGTGCTAATTCTCTTGTCATCAGGAACACACACGGAAGTCTTGAAGAAAAATTTACAATGTATGTGTATATATAATATGTACAACATATATAATTTACAAGAGCAAAACGAATCATCATTCATCCTTGGAAGGAAGAAGCCTTATTACACTAGTTGAAAGAACATTGTTAGATCTAAATAAAAGTAGCTGTAAATAACCTCGTATGTGAATCACGCGTCACATATTCTCCAAACTAAAACCTATGGAGAATTTGTCAGCTTCAAATACTAACGTATTTTACACAAACATAAATAGAGAGCCAGCAATGTTCATGTGGTTTTTTCTTTTTCATTTTCTTTTTTTTTTTTACTCCTAATCCTTCAACCAAAAATATACCCCTCAAAAACCTAAATCACCAATCTCGTTCAGGTATCGGACACAATCATCCGCTGCCGCATTCAGATCCTCCTCCCTCCCCTGCTTCAAGAAATCAAATCCATAGTCGACATCGGCCAGCTCTGTCTGTTGGAGACTTCCGAGTAGCTTCACGTCTGGATTTTGGAATTGATATGACCAACTTGATGGCTTCTCAGGCCCTTGATTGCTCACTTGTGAAGGCGTCATGTTAGTATAACCATCTGCATTGCCTTTCAAGATGCTTGGATCATACAATGAATCACTACTTATTAGGCTTAGAAGCTCTTCCACATCAAACATTTCATCCATTTGAAAGTTATGCAGATCATTCAGACAAGAAATCCCAGCTTCTGATAAGACTGCTTGATCATTGCGCCAATCACGATATATAGAATTGAGATCTTCATCCTTCACCTGCTTCTCTAAGCTCATTGGCATCGCCATATGATTGGCCTGATTCCCAGTCCTCGGCTGGAGCATTTCGTCCATTTGGAAGTTCTGCAACTGATCGAAGCTAGGGAACTCAGTTCCTAATCCAACTGCCTGATCATTACAATCCTCATGTTTCACTTGATTCTCTAAGCACATCGGCGTTGCAGTGTCATCACTGTGATCCCCGGTCCTCGATTCACCTTCTCCATCTTCAATCTTAATGTTTTGGGGGACAAGTTTTGGCCTCATTGTGAACTCCTCAGGCACGCAGACCTCAGATTGGTTCGAGATTGTAGTAGTTGATTCAGAACATGTCGACGTAGCTGTTGAAGAATCCGAGTTACGCAGTCCCAAGTAATCGTCCAAAAGAATCCCTTGTAGCTGCCCTCTGTTCTTAATGTTGGGAAGGTTTAAACGAGCACTTTGGCCGTACATCGTCCTTGCAGCCTCATCGTAGGCGAGAGCGGCTTCAACGGCGGTAGGGAAAGTACCAAGCCACAGTCTACTCCCTCTGTTGGGTTCACGAATCTCTGCAACCCATTTGCCCCAAGTCCTCTGCCTCACACCTCTGTAATTGCAATGTGAATTTAAGGGTCCTCCTTTGCCTTTCATACATCCCTTCTTAGACCCTTTTGCCGGAGCTTTACGAATTGGCTTGCCACCATCATTACAAGAATCAAAACATTCATTATAAGCTTTCCACTTAGCAAGAGTCTCAGCCACGGTCGATCGATCTCGTCTACTCCGTGACTTCCTCTTCCTAACCGAATTGGTAGGTAAAGAAATTGAATCAGAATATGGATAACCGATACCCATTTTCTCGACCATTTTCAACTGAAATCGAAGAAAACCAGAAAAACAGTTTGCCGATTGCTTTATAATTTCGACTTCCTATGAAGAAAAGTACGAAAACCCTAATATTTCTTGAGCCCCAGGTAAACTAATTCGGCGTCAAGTAATGGAAACTTCCTAAACAAGGGGTGAACCCACAGATTCCTTAAGCCCCAAGTATTGAAACAATATTAAAATGAAAGCGAAGAGTAATTAATTTCGTTATAATTTACACATTTTCATCATAAGAAACTTCCAGAATAAGCTGGAAACCTAATTTCTAGGAAAATCTCAAGGACTCAAAATTTGAATTCGATATTGCAAATTAAGGATGCAAAAAGCAACAAGTCAAGTATCAATTCCACAGTCAATTATTCACTGGAAAAAGAAGTAGATGAAAAATTACAAATATTGAAAAGGAAATTTGAAGAACCAACCTCTCAATCGTCTCTGATATCATACGAGATGAAGAATCCCTTTTGAAGTATGTATGAGGTTTCTTCTTCCTTTGATGTTTTTCCTTGTTCCTTCTCTGATTCAGCAATTTCTCTGAAGCTTTTCTTTGTTTTCTCTTTGGTTATTTGCAAATTCTGTTGCCCTGAAATGGTTTTCTTAGTTTTTGGCGAAGATGATGTTTGTGCTCTTGGGAATGGAAACAAGGTTTGAAATCGGGCCGTGAAAGTGGAGGAGGAAATATTTATAGCCTTCTTCTAGACATTTCTGATATTTATCTTCGGCGTTAGAAATTAATAAAATAGTGACGACGTGGCGATTTCTTAGTCGCTTCGTGGCTCTTTAAATATCATAATTAGTGGCACGTGGCACGTGGCACTAGAAGTTTCCCGACCTCAAGGGTCCTTTTCTTCCTTTCCAAGGACTTTACGTATAAATATTATAAAAATAAAACCTCATATTTATGCATCCCATTCCCATCGTAAATTAAAAGAAAAAAAAAATTTATGTTAAGTTTTGGGTCTAATTTTTATTTGGTTTATAAGTTTTAAAATATTACATGTTAGTCTTTAAATTTTGAATTTTTCGATTTAGTCCCTAACTTTCAAGTTATTATAATTTCACTCTTGATATTTTAGTTTTGTTTCAACGGATTCTTAAGTTTCAATATTTTACATTTTTAACCTTAATTTTTCATTAAATACCCACTTTTAATCATTGATGTCAATTTCTATTAATTAATTAAAAATGATTATGAAGTAACATTGTAAATTTAATTTTAAAATGATAAAAAAAAATAGTGAAACATAATTTTTTTTTAATTCTTTTAATGATTTTTAATTTATTATTATAAATTAACAGATGAAAAATGTATATTTAGTGAAAAAACTGAGGTTAAAAGTGATCTTGAAATATAGGGATTAAATTGAAACAAAACTCAAATGTTAAAGGTAAAATGATAACAATTTGAAACCTAGGGTAATTGAAAACCAAACTCAAAACTTAAAGACTAAATGTCAAAGGTATTTAGTGAGTATTTGGTGAAAAACTGATGTTATATTAATTAATTTATTTATTAATATAAATTAACAGACGAAAAATGAGTATTTAGTGAAAAACTGAGGTTAAAGGGATCTTGAAATATAGAGATCAAATTGAAGTAAAACTCAAATGTCAAAGGTAAAGTGGTAATATTTTGAAACCTAGTGACTAAATTGAAAATCAAACTCAAAACTTAAGAACTTAATGTATAATATTTTGAAACCTAGAAACTAAATAGAAACTAGATCTAAAGTCTAAGGACCAAAAAGGTAATTTTCTACAAAAACAATATCTAAAACATCTTAAGAAAAAAAGTAAAGAATTAATTACGTAAAAAATTATGATTAGATAAATTAGTGGGATGATAATGGATAGATGTAGTCTAAAATTTATTTTTTTATATGAATATGTGGATGCATTATAAGCTACATTATTTGGTTTTTTTTTTCCATCCCATTTAATTGCTTAATTAATTAACTGTTTTTCTTAAAAAAATATTTAATGTGTGTGAGATTAGAATGACATGAAAAAAATAAGTAAATCTTGATATGCACCCAAGTACTCAAAGAAATATCAAATACTTGAGTGAACTCCAATATACATCTATTTTTATACATCTAACTTTCATCACATAAAAAGAATAAAAAACCTTTTAAAAAAGAGGTAAGAAGAGTTTGTAACATAACAAATTATGATTGAACAATTAAATAAGATGCATAAATACTAGCGTAACTATTTTTAATATAACAATTGTTAGAATAAGGATCAAATCTTTAACTTATAGCGATAAAAATCATGTCAATTAATATCTATTTAAGCTTACTTTGACACAAATTCTATATAGTTAAATATACACTAAATATTTTTTTTATTAAGTGATGTGAAAAAAATGGAAAATAATATTTATAGAAAATCAAGAAAATTAGCGTGTTGGTCAGGCGAGCATGAGTAAAACGATTAGTTTTATTTTAAGTCAACTTTTAAACAGGCATTAATTAAGTTAAATTATAATTTTTTCTCAATTAAGGTAGGGAGAATTAGTTACACGTTTAGACTAAAAATTTTTAAACTGGTGAAAGATGTGCTATCAACTTTAAAAATAATTTAATAAATCTTTTATATTATGTTTGTTTTATGCTAAATTTTTGCTGCAAGAAAATATATTAATTGACAAAAAAATATTAAATTTATAATTTAGAGGAGAAGACCACTGAAACAAAGAAAAATAATTATGATACCTAATTTAGTAAGAAAACCAAATAATAGAGAATAAGTAAAAAATTTAAGTTTCCACATATGGAATCATAATGGTGTATTTACCGTAGATTTGATCTAGGAGTTATCTTAAGTCTATTAGGATTAGGATATGAGGTTTTTCTAATCCTAAATAAGATCAAATCTTATTGATCTTGATTTATTTTATTTTGATTTTTGGCTTTATTCCATCATGTCAAAATTCACTCCTCAACAATGTTTTGATAATGATTTCATTTTATTAGTATTTTAGTTTTAAAATTTATGTTGGTTTCATCTTTATTTTTTAAGTACGAATTTCACATTTCATTTCTTAAAGGTAGTATTTGAATTTCTAGTCAAACTTTTAAAAACAAAAACAAATTTTTAATTTGACTAAGAATTTCAACCTTTCTTTAACAAAGATAAAAGTTATAATGAGAAAACAAACATATTTTTCAAAAACTATAAAAAAAAATGATTTTCAAATGGAGTCTAACTTTTAATATTGTGCATGATAAAATGGGTCTAACAAACTCTGACTTTAAAACTTATAACCTATAGGTTTTAATGTATCACAATTTTCAAATCTTTATAATTCAACTATGAATTAAAAACAAAAATTGATGAATAGATCAAAGATCCTGTTAGAGATTTGGTGTTGACTATTTTTTTAAAGGTTGTTGTGATAGTTATCCCTCGAGTGTATCTCATCATGCAATTTTTCCTTCAAAATGTCTCTACAATGGTTGTTTTTGGGTGAATATATTTTTCTTATATGAAAAATTTGGGTTGTTTATTCCTCAAATTCCTTTCCTTTTTTAGGGTTTAGTTGATTTATTTTGGTTGCTCTTTCCTTTTTTATCTTGGATATATATTGTGACTTTGAGGAGGTTTAGAGTTACACTCTTTAGAGATTTTTTTAGTCGTTGTGTGAGGTTCGGGAAAGCATTTTTTTGTGGGTGTCTTTTTGTGATTGTGAAGCTTCTACTACAGTTGATATTGATGTGGTGAAATGGTCTTCATTTGAAGCTGGAAAGATAAAAGTTCTTATTGAGAGAAAATCTCATACTTAGGGGAGCCTAAGTTTCATTAAGAGAGAATTTCACAATTAAGGTGATTCAAAGTGATCATTCACTAAATTAGGTTATTTGTGTGTCATTATAATTATCGTTTATTTACATATAAGTACAAAGTTGTAAATGCTTGTCATTATATTAGTGAAATTATTTTTCCTAGGCACACCGCTTCTTAGACAGATTATCAAACCTTGTGTTTTGTCTTTTATTATTTTTTTATTATTATTTTGTGATTGTTGTGATATTATGTAAAAATCGTTACATTGTGTGTCAGATAACCCTTCTTTTAGGTCTATTATCTAAAAATTTAAAAATTCAAAAATCTATGAATCAGATAGATACTTTTTAGAGTTTAAAAGATACAAATTTCAACCACTAAACTTATAAATAGAAATTTTTAGGTTTTCTATTTATTTAATCTCTTAACTTAAAAAGTATTAAACTTTCAATTTTGTATCCAATAAGTTAAAACGATCTTTAAACATTCAAATGTGTGTCATTTAGAATCTTAATTCTCAATTTTATGTTGATTAGATAGTTAACCTATTCAATCTCTTTTTAGAAATACATTGATCTAATTTTTTTTATATCTAGGTTAATTATTTTTTAGAACTTCGAATATGATGGAAATCACTTCAATAATTTGAAATTTTATTTAAAAGCTATTTAATATTGTATGTGCTCGGAGATTGAATTTACCGTTTAATCATCCATTTAAGTTTTGTTTTTAGCTTTCCCATAAAGTTGGGCGTATGCCTTAAGATTCCCAAGGCACGTAGGGTGGTACGTGTTTGTAATGGTCTCCCTCCTACAATAGAATATGATGCACAAATTTTTGCACTGGGTCGAATGTTTCTGTGCCACGTAGTTATTTATTGGGCCACGTTGCATGGTTAAGCTAGTGCCACGTCGATATATCCTGGCATTTACGGTGGTTGACGTGTGAAAACATTATTTGCTTCATGTCATCGGTGATGTTTTGCAAAGTGTACTACGTTGGAAAGCGTCAATGCTCACGCCATTTCCGCAGCTTCATTAATTCGAAAAATTAAAATATTTTAGTTTATTTTTTTAATGAATATTTAAATGTATTTTAAACTATATTTATCTTTGTATTATTGTATTATCTCACTCTATTATATTATTTTTTTTATAAAAAAAATCAATGTTCAAATTCATCAAATAACAACACAATATTTTGAAAAATAAAGTTGGAAAGACGTTGTAATTTTTTCTCTGATAATAATTTATTGATGTGATTTAAAAAAAAATATTAGAACTAAATTTTTATTAAAACTTGAGAGTAATTACAAAGGTATTCAATGGTGATTTCAATAAAAATAGTAAGCATATTGTGTACACCGTCTTTGTGTTTTTTCTTTTATTAATATTATGGACTATTTTGGATTTAGGAGCAAAAAAAAACGTATATAATAAAATCTACATTCAAACGATGCTCAGAATGGAGAAGAGAAGGGACATGGGGCCATAGTCCATGCCCATAGCTCAGAGCCGAGCCCGACCCAATGAAAATGCCATTGAAAGGGGGCTACTCGAAAGATAGGGTCTGGAAGAAGAACTTGAGTCGAAAGATAACTCGAAAATCCTATAGGAAAGCTGTTTGGTCAAGAGAATTCTATAAATAGGCTTACTAAGGGAAGTAAATCTTCTATTCTCACACTAAATTTCCTACTTATTATGTAGTTTTCCTTGTTAATTTTAGATTTTTCTTTTTTAATTTTGCATGGTGTATTCTTTCCCTAATTACAAATTTATCGGTGTTGTCTCGTGAGGTTTGATAGTATTTCCTTGACCAAAATTTAGCATCAATAATTTATACCCCTAAACTTTGAGAATTGTATCAATTTAAATGCTAAACTAATAATTGTATCAATTTAAACTTTAAACTTTGGGTTGTATCAAATTAAACCGTAAACTTTGGAATCTGTATTAATTTAAACTCCAAACTAATAATTATATAAATTTAAACCATGAACTTTCATAAGATATCAATTTAGATCCTAAACTTTCATAAATAAATTTAAACTCTAAACATTCATAAGTATATCCAAATAAAATATAATGGAAAGTTTAAGTTGATACAGTTATGAAAGTTCAGGGATACACTTATAAAATTTCAAGGTTTAAATTGATATAATTATTAGTTTGAGATTTAAATTGATACAATCCCAAAATTCAAGATTTAGATACAATTATTAGTTTCGAATTTAAATTGATACAACACCCAAAATTTCATCGGTATAAATTGAAATTTACCATTTTTTATTAGCATTTTGAAAAATTAATAAAAGAAGCGTGTGGTTGTACCAAAATTGACCAATCTTTAACTCTTTAAATAGGATTGGAAAATTCACATGTTTATTTAACTATTTAATCCTAAATTCTCTGTTGGGTTAACTGATAAATTATAAGTAGGTGTTCAGAAATTTGACTCGGGTGATCATAATCAATATGAATTAAGATCTGCAAATAAATGTACGAAAGATCTTATGGAATAATTTTGGAATCTATTTGGTAATCGAAATAACCACTTTATATAATGAAAAAGAACAATGAAACAGAGCATATTCTATACCCCTAATGCAGGGGAAACAATACCAAGAAAATAAGAAAAACTCACAAACTAATTTGAATTAAAAGCTACAAAAAAAAAACATTTAAATTGGTATAATATATAAACTAAAAAGATTGATGCTGTTATTATTCAGATCTTAGCATATGGGAAGATCCGGCGGCGGAGCCTCTATTGACTGCAATTGTCCAACTCCATTATCCACCAGAAACACCATCGCCAGCCCCCACGTGATATGCACGTCTAAGTGACAATGCATTATCCAAGCACCTAATAATTCATAAACCATACAAAAGGAATGAGTAATTAGGAAGAGAAAATTAATTTTTTGTTTTAATTGTTTTAATTATCAGAATAAAATAGAGAAAATATGTTTTAATTGTTTTAATTATCAGATTTTTTTTTGTTTTAATTGTTTTAATGATCAGAATAAAGTAGAGAAAAATATGTTTTAATTGTTTTATTTATCAGAAATTATTATTTTTTTATTTTAATTGTTTTAATTATCAGAATAAAGTAGAGAAAAACATGTTTTAATTGTTTTAGTTATCAGAATAAAGTAGTAAAAAATACATTTTTAATCCATAAATTTTAGGTCTACTTTCTATTTTGTCTAAAACAAAATTTTGAGTTTAGTTTCATTTTAGTCCATAGATTTGATTTCAAAGTGTTACAAATTTATCTTTAGATTTGATTTTTTTTTCAATTTCATTTCTAGACTTTAAAATTGTCCTTAAATTTTCGTTAAATACCTACTTATAGTTTTAATATTAATGTTTACTGATTAATTCAAAAGAATTATTTATTTTTTATTACTACTAAAATCCAATTAATTTTAAATTCCCTCACTAGACCTTACGGTCAAGAACAAAAAGTCAAAAATGAAAAAGATGTGTATATGATGAAAAACGAAATTTTAAAGGGTAAATATTGAAATTTAAAAGTCATAAAATAAAATTTTAAAATTGTAACCTTCTAAATTAAAATTAAAAAAGATCTGTTTAGTTAATCATTTTATTTTGAAAATTAAGCTCATTGATACTATTTTTATCTTCAAATTTTTTAGTGTGTTATCTATTTTTATCAATAATTTAAAAAATCAAGTTAAATTTTGATAATTAAAAAAATATTTTTTAAAATATTATTTTTTCTTTTAAATTTGATTTAAAATTTAAGTATAATATTAAAAAAGATGCCAATGATAGTAATTTGTAAGTGTGTATAAAATAAACTTAATTTTAAAAAATCAAATAATCACTCTTCCTGTGAAATAGAGAGAGATTATACTTATCCTGTAAATTAATTACCTGGGTTATCGGCGACGAATCGAATGACGGCCCAACCATTGACAGGGACAGCCACAGTGTTTCTAAGAGGAGGGTCAACCAGGTTGAATTTTTTAGTATCGGTTGTCGGGTTGAAATTCCCGAATCCCTCGGCGATAATGTAAAAATCGTAACCGTGGAGATGAATCGGGTGATTTTCGGGCGTTACAATACTAGTGTCCTGCAACACAACTTGTACAGTCGACCCATATTTCAATCTATACCCTTTAGTACCGGGTACAGGTTGAAAAAGCGATCGGCTAACGTTGCCGGTGTAATCGAATTTCACCGGTGGGTTAGCCGGGAAATCAGAGGTAACGACGCCGGGAATCCCCTGTTGGAAGGCTTGAAGAATCGAGATGTTCGAAGGAAGAACAAAGGAGACATTGTTCATACTGGCCGTGAATCGAGTGCCGTTGGGGCCCTGGCATTGGCTGGGTTTGAAATTAGGTGGGCAATTATTGAGTCCTAAGCCAACGGTGAAGAATAGATTTTCGTCGATTTTGGTCGGGACTGGGACCGGTCTTGGGCTGCGGAATTTCCGACTGAAGGCGGTTACGGTGGCGGTGTCGTTGAAGGCAGGGAGAAAAGGCATGATTGGTTTGATGGAGGGGGCGCCTTTCTTGGCGGGGCAAGGGGCGGATTTGTAGTCGAGAATGGCGGTTGTGGTGGTGTTGCCAAACGGTGCGTTTTGGGCGCTTTGGTAAGCGCGTGCGGCTATGTAGTACCGGGAAGGAGCTTGGTTGCCGGAGATTAAAACGTCGGTGGTTTGGCCAGGGCCTAGCATTAGAACAGAGGTGGTGAAGGGCTTTGTGTATGAGGCGTCGGCTCCGACCACCGTCAGCTTGTGGTTAGCCACCGTGAAAAACAGTGCCTGATTCAAGGCGGAGTTTACCACTCTCAGTAAATTGGTCTCGCCGGAATCTATGGGCACGATTATCGTATCTGCATCATCATTACACAAATAGAAAAATGTCATCTCCATGATCAATATCATGACCCGACCGACCCGGATTTTTATTTTACTATTATTTAAAAAAAAAAATTAGAAAAATATAGTCTTACTTCTGACTCTTGAGTTTAATATTCATTCACTCTTTAAGTTTTAATATTTTATATTTTTACGTTTAAATTTTTACTTAAGTTCATTTTGATATTTGACGTTATTTTTTATTTATTTAATTAAAAAAAATTATGATGTAAAATTTTTAATTAATTTTAATATTAATAAAAAATTAGTAAAAAATCATTTTTATTACTGAGAATATTAAAACCAAAAATCTTGTGTATATACATGTAAGTTTTTTAGTTTAATTAATTACTTGGTAATATAGCAAATCCTCAATATTTAAAACAATAATCTACATCTTGTCTACTAAACTGTGTTTAAGTTTGCACCATTGTAATGTATATATGTATTCTTTTATGTTTAGAAATTAATTTGCACCATCTTTTCGCAACACATTCAAATATTCAACTATAATATGAAAACTTTCTATCTCATGTTTGTAAAAAAGAATTTTGAATTTTTTTCCACTATATTATCAAAATAATAAATTTGGTAAAAAGATAGATGCAGCCAAGAAGAAATTTTACCTTTGTTAGAGCATTTATAGAGGTCACCAGGTTGACCATTGAAAGTGTAAGCATCGGAAACATTAGGAGCTGCTCCTGTTCTCGTGGCTTGTCTCACCACGTCAATAGGGTTTGCATCCCACCATTCGCCTAATAATCACCCCAAAACGAATAAATAATAAAATAAACAACAAAAACTTGTAATAATGTAACTGTTTTTGTATTTTTAATCATAATGCAATGTAATTAGAACATAATGTTATTTGTTATTATTACCCATTAGTAGTGTTGTTTCGCGGTTTGGTTTTGGGAAAGGGTACGAATCTCCCTCTCTTGGGCGTATGATCAACGCCCCATAAACTGTAGACCGAAGCCACGAGCTATGAGCATGCCACCATAGAGTCCCTTCTTGTCCTTGTACGGTAAACCTACATTAATTAACCATATGTTAATTACAAAATATTAACATTTTATTTATTTATTAATATAGTTTGTATAAGACTATCTCTACCTGTAAGTATAGCTTCCTCCAGGTCTGATTGGGCACTGAGTCACGAACTCCGGTCCATCAGCCCACCCAGTTCTTAACTGCCTAATTCCATGCCTACAAATGTAATAGTAATAATAATAATTAATACCATTTCATTTGGATTGATTTTCTAAATACTTATAAATAATTTTTTTTACACTGATTACTTACCAATGAATAGTAACGTTGTACTTGGCTTTGTTGATGACAGTGACAATGAGAGTATCACCATTGCTGATCTCCAAGGTCGGTCCAGGGAACTGCCCATTCACCGTAATGGCATTATGGGTTTTGCACAGCCTCTTCACTGGTGTAGCTTGAATCTGCATTTAATTAATCAATAATAACTACTTTCACATACAAATTAAAATAGTCCAAGTAAAATTGAGTATCGAATTGTATGTGGCCACCACATCAATGCTCAATTTCTATTTTTTTTACAAGATGCTTGGACTTTTTCTCCCGTAATATAAATTTACAGTCGATCATTTTTTTTACCATCAATATAAATTAATATTACAAAAGAAAAAAGAACACTAGAAAATGAAGAAGAGATTAATTAAACATACAATAAATTGATGGCGATGTGTTTGTGGGTGGGCCAAGCACAAGGCCGCCGAAGCCAACAGAAGCAAAACTCCAAAGAAATAATGAGATAGAGTGGCAGTGAGCGATGATGCCGCGGCCATAGCGCCAAATGTATGTTTTTAATTTGGTTAAAAATGTAGAGAGGGATATGAAGAGAAGCTTGGAGGAGTTTGAGTTTATATAGGGAGAAAAATATAAGAGGAGAATTGAGAAAAAAGAAGTTGGTTTTGAGTTTGGCAGATTAGGTATTGATATTTGGGACAAAAATGAAAAAAGATTAAGAGAGGAAACAAAATACATAGTTCAACATTATTGAAAAGTTGTTACACCCACTGGCCTGTTGAATTTAAAAAGTGTGAGGCTGTGTGTGTTTTTGTGAATATGATTTCATATTTTGAAAATATGCTTGCTTCACAAGAGTTTAGCTTTACGGTTGAATTCCAACAAACATAATCAATAATCATGTGAGATTTTGGCTTTTATATTCAATCATAAACAATATAATCTGCCTTTTTTTTTTTTCCCTTTATATATTTGACACTATTCCACTAATTGGGTATATCTTATGTGCCTTTTTCCCCTTTATTTTCCATCATCACAAGCAAGAAATTAGGATTTTTTTTTTACCATGGATTAGGCTTTCATCTTTTCAATTTTACATACGTATTCTAATAAAATAATGAACTAATATAAAATTTGTACTATTGAAGGTCAGAGATTTGACATTCCATATTATTATTATTAGCTACCACTAACCAATTACAAACTATTTTTCAAAAAAAAAAAAAAAAAAGAAGGAGAAATGATATTAATATATAATTTGATTAATACTTTCTAGTGATATTTGATTAGTATTAAGAAACTATCCTTACCCCACTCCTTTATTTAAGCCATACATTCAAAATCTAATTTTAATCTAATTTTATTGATGTCAATATCACTCAAAAGTTTAAAATTATAAGTTAGGAAACATTTAATATTTTAGAAGTATTTAATCTTAATACACACAACAAGTATGATCAATAATTGGAAGAAAATTTGAAACACACATGAAAAAACTAGATACATATAGACTAGAAAATGATTGAAAATTGAAATGAAATTTATTATTTTTTAAGAAAAAAAAAAGTTAATATAATATCAAAGAGGGATTGATATGTTGGATGGACAAGAGCACTCCATGACCATCAACACACCCACGTTTCATTCATTTTAACTTCAGCCTTTGTTGACGTTTTGTTGGGAGGTAAAATTTCATGCGTGCCCTTTCTCTTCACTTTTGGTTTAGTAATAATGCTGTGTACAACTTCAATTGGTCTGCATTTTTTCTCAGAACATGCATGAAATAGCCCTATAGTATATTTATTATATGCAACCCTAAAAGAGAGGGAAATAAAAAGTAATAAGTCAATTACTTTGGGTTTAAACTATTATTTTTTTGGTATAATATATAGCAACAGGAGAATTTAAACCATGAAACTTTTTTATTAGGTAATATGTCTATTTTTCGATTGTGGTATATCTTTCCACTTTTATGTGAGTGTATGTGCGTCTGTGTCTACATATACATAAATGGTACAATTCAATCTTTAACTTCGAAGTTGATAATTCATTTTTCTTTCTACTTATACTAGTACTTTAAGTTAAAGAGCAATGATTAGATGTAATCTAGGTTACACTTATATAATGTAACCTTTTTGTAACATGATAAAAATAATAATAATTGCATCTTTTTAAAAGAATATTTATCCCCAGGCAAATTTTAGTGGGAGAATTGCAAATAATAGCAATTAGGTTTAAAATATTAGTAGATATAATACAATGGAAAAAAATTACAATTATAGCAAAATTTAGATTCAACTCCTAAATTCTACCGATAAGAGACCATATCGCTAAATAATAATAGGAGTTTATCAGAGATAAAATCTATCACTTATAGATTTTGTTATATTTGCAATTCTTTGATAATCTTACTATATCACCTCGAACTCGAGAATGTGTTCCTTTTTTAAGTCGGCGTGAATACTAATGAGAATTAGGATAATTAGTATACTTTAGTTTGTATTTAGTTTAGCTTTTAATTTAGATTAATTAGTTTTTAATTAGTTAATTAGTCTTATTTTCTTATAAGACTACAAATAGTCTGTTTAAGGTTGTAATGAGAAACTTTTGACTATTCTTTCAATATAGAACATTGTTCTTAGAGAGTCTTCTCTCATCTCTAAGGGATGGATTTTTCTTGCTTGACCATGAATTTGGCCTAATACCTTTTTTTCTTTTCCGTTGCATTATTACCCTTAAAAGTGTTACACACTTCAATTACCTAATTTATTTAGCAAATGAGTGGATTGTATAAAGAAAAGTATAGTTCAATCAACCTCCAAATAGTTTGCTAGGTTTAAACCTTTTTTATTTTATTTTTTTGTTATGTTATGTTATGTTTTTTTTTTTCTTAGAAAAATAGTCTCAATCCGCATCAGGAAATCAATATATGATTCCCCCCACAATATATCGGACACATGCTTTTTAAATAATTAAAATAAGGGATTTTCAAAAACAGAAAAATAATAAATTTATCTACACAAAATAGTAAAATTTAATCTTCTTTGATAGAGATTAATAGAGGTTAATAGAAGCTTATCAGTATCTATTAGTGATAGAACCTAATAGAAATCCATCATTGATACTATATGATAAATATTGATAGAAGTCTATCAATATATATATATATATTGTTATTTCTAAATAGTTTGACATTTTCTTTTATAGGTGAAAATTTCCCTTCAAATAAACTCCCCTCTTACTTTTACTCATGTGGGGCCTTCTTCTACCAACTTGGCTTTTCCTTATAAGTTTTTAGCTATTATTTACCTTTTCTACGACTACTTCTAGTTTTCATACTCTTTGTCTCTCCAATTTTCATTTTAAAATTATAGATCATATGACCCTCAACTTCAATTAAATATAATAATGTACATGTTTTGACCAGAGATTCATCATTATATTTATTATAATTTGTTTGAGTTTTAATACAAACCTTTTATTCTAGAATTTTTTTTTTATTTTTTTTACTATGTGTGTGAAATCGTATTTTTGATTTCAAAGTTGACAATATATTATGTTAGTTAAACTATATTCATTTGGATCTATTTTAGATCTTTATCACTTATTAATTACCAAATAAAATATTATAAATCATATTTAATATTTATTTTGCTTGTACGTGGATTTTTTTTTAAAATAATTTCATCAAATATATAAAAATTAAGTAGATTGTCGAGATGAAGATGGTAATAATTAGAACTTAAATGGGGAATGCTTGAAACTTCAACTTTTTGAGTTTATTTAGAAGAAAAACAAGATTTATTAAGGAGGAAACAAACTGTTTTAAGTCTTTTTACGTCTATTATAAGTCAATATATAAATGTAGTTACGAGATTTTCGTGTATTTAAAAATTTTTTAGTTCAACAATACATGTTGAAATAGAGATTTGAATATCTAACTTTTTAGTTATGCTTGGATTAGTATGTATTGAATCAAAAACTTTATACATAAAATGGCATTCTATTTAAACATATATTATGAGATCTTTGTTTCCATTTTCAATTTTTCCTCTTTTATATAAAATTTAATCAATATTTTTACGAAATGCTCCTCTAATTGTTGAGAGTTAAACCAATCAATCAATAGAGATGGAAAACAAGATTTCCTTTAAGCAATCAATAACTTTACTAGTAAGTTAGACAAATATCATCTATTTACACCACGTAAACATTTTTAGTTTGTAAGTCAATAAAAAAATACAGAATTATTATCTCCAACTTTGATATTGTATTATTATTAACATCCATTCAGGGAACTTAGAGTTGGCCATCTTTCCAATTAAGTTCTTTTAATTATTTGGAGAAGGACCATCCATGAAAAAGTGTTTTTTTATTTAAATTTCAAGCGATTAGAAAATAATCACATCAAAATTTTTAATTAAAAAGAATAACAAAAATGTCTAGAATTAGGTAACCAAGAAGTGTCCAGAACAGTGGAAGGGAATTGAATTTGTTCAAGACAATGGATGATTGTTACATGTTTCACATCAAAAGACCATTCTATTGGGGATTTCAATGCCTCGTTAAAAATAAAAGAAAATTGAAAAAGGAAAATAAAGGTTTAAATCCATCCTCAACTTTGAATAATATTCTATCTTTATTCTTAAACTTATTTTAATTTCTAAACTTTGAATATTATTTTATTTTGGTCCCTAAATTTTTAAAAATATTCGTATTAATCTCTGAACTTTTAAAAAGTACTTATTTTGGTCCCTGATATATTAAGCTTTTATTAACTTTTTAACAAAATAGCAAGATGACTTGTATTTTTTGATGACTAGGCTATCAAATAAATTAACTATACTAAAAAATTTAGAGTTTCAATTTTGAATAAGGTGGGAAAGCGGAAGAATTTAAAAGAAGTTTTAGTTTAAAACTTTGGTTGTTCAGTATTTTGACATGTTGGTTGCTTGTATTTTACTTTATCTTTATCTTGTTCAATACAAGGGGTTGTTTGTTTTTTGGAATGTAGATAACCGGAATCTTAGATCCCCGGAATTATAGATATTAGGAATTATAGATGTTCAACATCTTTAGATTACTATATTTGTTTTGTAGGAATATTTTTACAGATAAAAATATTTGGATAACTATGTTTGTTTAGTAGGATTTCCATTCGGAGATGCCTTAAATTTACATAATGCTTCAAGAATGCTTTATGACTATTTATTAATTTATAATTATTTTGATATAATTTGAACTTATACAACATATATGTTTTTATCAATTTGAATTTCTTTTAAAGCTAATACAATTTATATTATTTTTATATGTTATTTTTTCAACAAAATAAAATATCATAATTTAAGATTTTTTTATAAAATAAATATTCATTTAAATTTAAATTTAAATATATTGCTAAAAAATAATAAGAATTACGATATAACTAAAAAATATATGATATATATGGTTGACAAAACTATATATATATAATAAAATAAAAATGAAAGACAAAAATTGAAAATGGAGATGCCTTCAACTTGGAAATCTGGAAAACTCATCGAAATGGCATCCAAAACTTTTCAGATGCCCTCTATTTGAACATCCTAGAATGTCCGAGAATCTTATGTCGGGCATCTTACAATACCGCAAAACAAACGTGGTAATTCAAATAATCAGTCCATGGGAATCTAGGATGCCCACGAAACAAAGGATCCTTAGAGCCTAGTCATCCAAAAATACAAGTTTCCTCATATTCTGTTGAATAGTCAACATAATTTAATAGTAGAGATCAAAATAAATATTTTTTAAATATTTATAGACTAAAATTAACGTTTTTTTTTAAAATTTAGGAACTAAAATATAATAAGATTTAAATTTTAGGTACTAAAATAGGATTTAAACTAAAAATAAAATTAAAATTAAAAAACCAATGAATGTAATAGCCTATTTGTTAAGGCATATGAATCGGAGTGGCACTATCAATAATTGTAAAGTCAAAAGAACTTTAACGAACGTCTGGGTGTGGGCTGTGCTAAACAGCCTAGTGTGCAATTAGATGATTTCTGTCAACATCAAATAACCGCAGCTTTATTTTCTTGCATTTTTCATATTTGTTTCGGGAATTATTTTCTGATTTTCTTCCAATTTAAGGGATAATTATTCTTGCCTTTTGACTTTTTTTACAATTAAATAATTTGTTTCTGTAACCAAATGTGGTTCGGAATTGATAATCCAACCCCCACGTTTCAATTTTCGTCCTAGTAGAAAAAGGATAAAAAAAGGGATTCTGATTTTTTTTTAGAAAATAAATAAATCATATTGGTTAGGTGATTTTAAAATTAGCAAACCAAAAACTATCAAAAAAAAAAAAAAAAAATTATAATTTTTTTTTGTCTAATTAGTCAATAAATTTAAAAAATACATAATAGATCATTAAGCTACAACTTTGTGTTAATAAATCACAGTGTTAGAGATTTAATATTGGCTATATTTTTTAAGGATCTGGTGGCGGTTAGCCTATATGAGTTTTAACCAGTTGTTCCCTGTAATGTCCAAGAAGATGTCTTTTGAATTACAGATTTTGGCCGAATATATTTTCCTTATCTGGAAAATTTCATATTTCTTTTAATACATCATTTAACTTCAATTTTGTATTAATAAATCTTAGGTTATTTGACATTCTCTTCATTAGTAGGTTTATGAAAAAGATTAAAATTAATGTCTAATAAAAATAATAGATTTAATTTTATGTCTAGTAAATCCATGAATTTTAACAAAGGTAGGTGAATAAATTAAGGATTTGTCAAATATAAGACTAAGGTTTGGGGAGCAATGTGAAATATTGCTCTTACATTGGATAGGTAAAGGGGTGATCATTGATATATAAATGGGGACAATTATCTGATTTTTTTTTTTGAAATACTGTTTTTTTAATAAATAATGACAAAAATAGGGTTGGAGGGAAACAATTTATAAGAAGTGTTTTGGGAAAGTATTGATAAAATTAGGGTAGTGAAATCGTGTACAAGGTACACGATTTCCATGTGGCATACTTGTGTACCCGGTACACGAGTACCGTTTAATCCAGTCAGCACTACGTCGGCTGACTGGTTGACCGATCAAGCAAACTCGTGTATCCAGTACACGATTTACTTATAATTTTTTTCTTTTTTTTTTTTTAAGTTTGTTGACTATTTTTTTTAATTGTTAAACTTAATTATCAAACTTAATTCCTTTATTATTAAACTTAATTATATATTTAATCTACAATGAAAACATCTTGCACTCATATTAAAAAAAAATACCATGATATTAAAGAATATTTACAATTAGTTATTTAATTTACAATTTGAAAATGATACAATGTGGGATTTAAAAACGACCCCCCTATGGGGGTTGTCTTCGTGTCCCTCTAAATTAGGTTCACCCTACTGTCGCTGTCGTCTACGACGAATACGTCTTTGATTGGTGTCAGCTTCTGTACAATAAAAGAAATAAATATTAAACAATATTCATATCATATATATGGAAAATGTCTGATTTTAAATCTCTTACTATGCAGTAATAATAAGCGCCGTTAGGTGTGATAAATCGCCTCGTGATCGAATTGTACCGGGGAAAGTCGTCGTCTGATACAGCTGGCCCATTTGTTAATTCTCCCTGTGCACAACGATCATGTCGTCCATGCCAGTAGGATAAATATTCCGCATGGATTTGACGCTAGTCTTGGTCGTGCTTACCTCTCAAATCGATCTAGTGTAGTGCTGGAAGTATATAGAATAACGAAGGTATTTTTGTCGCAAACCGAACTGTCTCAGCACACGATTTGGATGATGCCACTCTACTATATGGAAGCATATAAGAGGACTAACGATCAATCAGATGTCTTCACCATCACGACAATAATCAGGTAAGAATGACCAAATCTGTGTGTATGGCGTCCAAATAACCTAACAAAATAATAATAATAATAATAATAATAATAAGTATACATATAAAATATTCATTTATATACATATTTACCATCTGATTATGCATCAGCATGTCGAATATTTTTCTGCACACGAGCAACATATTTGCTGACTGTTCAGAGGCAGTTAATACACCACTCCATCTAAAATTATAAAAAATAAAATTAATTTATATCCTTATATAAAATGGTAAAGAAATAAATATATAAATGAAATAATACCTGACACTAAGTGGACGATGATTTGGGGCCTGTAGTTGGACTTGTGGTGCTATAATTGAAAATTGATCATAAGCCCACACTTGTAATAGTATTAGTGGCCCCGCTATTTCCAACGCTTGTGCATTGGAAGCCCGACAAAGTTCTCTATACAACCATGCAAGACATGCACTACCCCATGAGTACGTACCAGCGTGCTCGAAATCAGACAATAATGGGAGGAACATGAGATGCACTAGAGTATTTGACTTGTCAACAAATAAAAATCCTCCAATAAGCTGTAGGATGTATGCTCGTGCGTACCTACATATGTTGATGTCGTCAGCATCGAGAGGTAATTCTGGAAACTGGAACGCCAACCAAGGGATACTCAAACTTGATCCCTTCAGATCCTCTGGTAGAACGCCTAAGAGCTCTTCACAAACGTTCTTTCAGTCATACTGTAGTGAACCTGTCAATGGTTGCCTGTCCACTCGTAATCCAAATTGTATGGCAACATCTTGCAGCATAATCGTACATTCCCCACAAGGCAGGTGAAGTGTGTGGGTTTCTGGTCTCCAACGCTCAACTAGAGCAGTAATAAGGTGCCAATCAAGCTGGATGAAACCAATTTCTGCAACCCCAAGAAAACCTACCTACTGAACATATGAAATAATGCAGTGATCAAATGGGATAGTATGTTGTACAGTCACCTCCCTTCTCCGACAACTCAACACTATAGTGAAAGAACTATCTCATACTGTTTGTGAACAATGCATATTTTGTTAGTACAATTGTACATGATTAGAAGGACCAAGCTCCATTACCTAAAAAGTTCAAATTATATTACATAATAAAATATATGACATAAAAGATACATAAAAAAATACAATTACATAAAATAAATTTATTACATAAATTCATTATAAATACATAAAGAATACAAGTACATAAAATATATAATTACATAAATTCATTATAAATACATAAATAATATAAGCACTCAGCCAATACGGAAGCTCCGAATATGATTTCTCCCAATCGCCAAATACAGCAATCAACGCTTCTCTTGGCTTGCCACACCCGTCTATAATTGACATTATAGCCATATTGTTTTTTAATAGCTTCTTAGAGTAGGGCCACAGATACTCCAGGATCAGCTCTAACCAAATTTTGAATTTCGATACTCATGAAATTTGAATCAAGCTGTGAATGATCCTGTGTCAATTCTGAAAAGAAACATGAGTATTCTCCTTGAAGTTTTGTGATTTTGAACATTCCATGAGTTTTACATCGACATGCTCGTAGCCTCCAAGCACAATCGTCACTCCATGATTTACATTTAACATACCAAAGATCCTGATTTGATTCCACTACGATAATTTCGTAGTGTTCGTCACATAATATTTTTTTACAGCAAGTTGTAAATCTTCTTTGGTATTAAACAACATTCCTTTTTGTATTAAACTACAGTTATCTACTCCTACATTCATTTCTTCCAAAGTAGACCCTAGTTCACTTGAATTTGTCATTTCCCAATCTATTTGGGTGAACATTTTCGACAGTACCAACTACTGTCGTTTCCAAATAATTCATCAACCTCAACGTCAATGTCACTATCTCCATCATTTCCAGGTTCAAGAATTACTAAATCTTCGGGACGCATAGACATATTTATTATGATTTTTTCAATTGTTATAGTTGACAAAAAAAATATGTTAATATGTCAACCCAACAAAATCCAATTTCTAAGTTTAATTTAAGATATAAATATTATACATTTAAATCAGACCAAATCTAAGATTTATAAACTATATATTTAAATCAACCCAAACAAATAAAAAAAATATAAGATCTAAGATTTAAGATCTACAAACATATACATATAAAATCAAAATACATATAAGATCATCCCAACAAATTCATATATTTCTAAGTTTAACATACATATATTTGTAAATTTAAATCAGCCCAAACAAATAAAAAAAATATAAGATCGGCCCAAAAACATACAAATAAAAAAATATAAGAATTCTATTGATAAGCCCAAAAACATACATATACATACAGATAAAAAAAAATACATAAACTAGATCAGCCCAAAAACATACAAAAACATACATATACATACAAATCAGCCAAAAAAAAACATACATAAACTAGAGAAAGAATTCCAAGATTTACCGCATAAATATAAGATCAGCCCAAACATACATATATTTCTAATTTTAAAATATATTGAAAAACATTCATACAGATCAGCCCAAAAACAACATAAACTAGAGAAGAAATTCCAAGATTTACCATATAAATATAAGATCACCCCAAACATTCATATATTTATATGTTTAAAATATATTGAAAAACATACATACAGACCAGTCCAAAAAACATAGAGAAAGAATTCCAAGATTTACCACATAAATATAAGATCAACCCAAACATACATATATTTCTAAGTTTAAGATATATTGAAAAACAACTAGAGAAAGAATTTTACCACAGAAGCGAGCAAAAACCGGCAACCAAAGAGGTAGATTTTAGTGAGGAACAAATGGAGGACTCGGTGAGGAAATTCGAGCAAAATCGGAATTTTGGAAGATTTCGGTGAGGAAAATCAACAAGATTTTGCAAGGTAGAAAGCAAAATGGAGAAAAACGATCGAAGTTATGGCGAGTAACTATGAAATCGACTGAAATCGATGGAAGCCAAAACGTCTCGGTGAGAAGAAGAAGGGGCGGGTGGCGGTTTTAATGGCGAGGAAGTCGTGTACCGAGTACATGACTTAGGGTAATCGTCTATCGGGTATACGATTTCCTCAGTCAAACCTGCATGACTGCCACGACAGACTGTGCGTGCCAGGTGACCAGGTACTCGTGTACCCGATACATGATTTAGAGCTTATCGTGTACCCGATACATGATTTAAAAACCTATTTTTGGGAATACTTTCCCTCCAACCCTATTTTTGTCATTATTTATTAAAAAAATATATTATTTTAAAAAAAATTCCAATTATCTATATTGGTATTAGACATTTTGGAGTGTGAAACCAAAAGTAAAGTTATGAGACTTTATGTACAAAAGTAGACAATATCACATCATTGAGGTGAAGATTCCATTGTCCTTCTAATATTTTTAAAATTTTAAAGTTGACAAACTAGTCTTGTAATTTAATCATTAATTCTCATTTGATAATCATTTTATTTTTTTGTGTTTTATTTTTAAAAATTGTGTTTGTTTCCTTTTCATTTCTTAAAAATGATTTTCATTTTTGCTAGCTAGGTAAACATTTGAATTTTCAATCAAATTCCAAAATCAAAATACAAAATATTAAAAACTACATTTTTTTCTTGGATATTAAAAATATTGAGTTTTATATCTTAAAACTCATGGCTTGTAAACGTTAATCTTATTCTACTACTAATAAAGATGTTATTGAGATTTATTCAATAAAAATGTTATTGAATATGTGAATTGCATATTTCATTTTAGAAATTCCTAAATCCAAAAAACTAAGATCCATGGCAATAACATGAATACTTGAACTTTATGTAGAAACATAAAAGTGGATCAAGTCCGAGTAAATAGCCTAAACGGTCTATAGTATATGGATAAAATTGGGTACCTTATTCTGAAAATACTATCGGATACGACCCACTTTGTATTTAATAAAAATGATGTGATCCTGAATTTTTCATGTAGAGACATGCGAGTGGGGGTGTCCTATGTAAAGAGTTTGTATAAGACCAGATCAAGAAATAAGTCACTCTTACTTTATAACACCGTTTACTGTTTAAGACTGACTATTTCAAATACGATGACCTCGGTAACTTGACCTTAATCCCGAGCTACTACAAACTCCTGTTTATTCGAGATTATCCTTAGATCTGCATAGTGAGGATGGCTCATCAACGCCGACTCATTATGTCTCCCATTTCAGAGGTAAAATCGGGTAGATAGTTGGAGACATAGAGTGCAAGACGGAATTCACTGCTACCTGTTTCTAGGGATACTAGAGAGGTTGTTCCCTTAACTGTTGACTCTAGGTATTGAACAAGGGGCCTCACTTTCTCATTGGCCTGAGAGAGTTTAGTGATTGGATCACAAACTAATTTTTCATTAGAGAATCGGTGAGACTTAAGGAACAAGAGGTAATTACGAGGGTAAAACGGTTATTTGACCCTGTCGTAATTAGGAATTACTTGTGAAAGATCGACTTACTGATGATGGTTATATCGAGTGGATAGAAATATATCTACAGTGAGGAGAGTGCAATTACTAGGCTATAGTGGAGTGTCTCGATAGTTAACGAATGTTGGTTAACTAGGTTAAAGAGTTTAGCTAGTTAATCTCGAATCGTTGGAGCTCATGATCTGTAGTCCATTAAGTCTTCCTACTAGCTCATATTGGACTAAATCTTAGTATGACAAACGAATTCGAGGTTTTCAAATTGGGTTTTGGAATAAAATGTTAAATATATTTGATATATTTAACCTAATGTTTAATTATGAATTAAACATATATAGAGAGAGAAAAAGATATTTAAATAAGATTTAAATATCGAAACTTTTTAAATAGGGATTTAAAAATGGTCAATCAAGATTGATCGGGATTAGTGTGTTTTTAATATTAAATTAATTTTAATTAAAAAATGTCAAAATTGGATTGAAAATCAAAATTATTGACTAGGCCAAAATTGAGATAAAGTCAAAATATTGACTATAGGCTTTGAGAGTCAAAGTTTGATCATTTGACCAAGTTAATGGAAAAATCCAAGATTGATTTAGTGGAAAAATCCAAGTTTTGTAAATTTGATTAACATATTATTGTTAGGTGTTCACCCCACTTGAAGACACTAATCCCAATAAGAGTTAATGGAATTTTAAGTGAAAAATTTTCATTAACTAAAAAAATCACATGATTTGTGTTTATCTATAAATAGAATAGTTCTATGAATTTTATTTCTCTTGGCAAAAGTGGAATTTCTTGAGATTTAAAGAATCCTAATCATATTTTTCTTTCAAACCTTTATATTTTTTCTCTCCAATTTTTGTCACTTATCGGATTCCATCATCCCCTTCTAAGGTCGGAGAATAATTGAGAAGACTCTCGTGATGGTCTACGAGTCGATCGTGAGAAAGAATTGATCATAACTAAGGTAGACTTTGGGCTACAAAAGTAGTATCTTTTTACCCTAATTTGATTTTATGAGAATGCATGCTTATTTTCTTTAAATTAAGAAAATTAGAGTACTTAAGGTCTAAATTTATTCTACTAGTTAATAGTTAACTTCTTCGGAAAACACTCCTAAAATTAGACAATGGAATATTGAAACTAAAAAATGAAAGTACTCTTTATATAAAGCTTAATATTCAAAAACAAAAAGAACAAGTATAAGTACCTGGTAGAATAACAAAAATGTGTTCCTCATCATTAATATGTTGCTTATTGTAATTGTGACCTCTCGAGAGAATCGGTGATTGAATCGAAGATGCACTTGCTAGTACTAGTACATCTAAGAATTCTTAATTGACTAGCATAATTTTTTACTATTCTATAAGATTTTTTTTTTCAAATGTAATGACTTGCAAAAAACAATAGGGGACCTCAAAACCTATTGTTAGATGATATGATAAAGTTTACCTTCATTCATCAGCTTAAGCTTTTGGGTCATTCAGTGATTTAATATGGTATTCAAAATAGATTGGTTTAGGAGATCCTGTGTTCAAACTAGGGGTGTTCGAAAAATCCGATGACTCGAAAAACCAATCAACCCAACCCAACCCGTGCGGTTTGAGTTAGGTTATCAACTCATTTAGGTTGAGTCGGGTTCAAATAAATGAACTTATTTGGGTTGGTTCAAGGGTTCACCTAAAGTAACCCAAACCAATCCGAACTTATTATATACTTTAAAATGTATGTTTGTTTTTACTCATGATACAATTATATATGCATATATTTATTTTTGTTTAATTTAATTTTACTATCTTTTAGATAATTTATTCTCTAACAATACATAAAAATAATCTTTTAGCACTTTGGAAAGAAAATTTGCATTATATAAATTGAAATTGAGTTGTTAATCTCAATTCAATATATAAAAATAATTAAATTGATTTTCTATATTAATACATTTTATTGTTTGTCGAACAAAAATTTAAATAAATGACTAGAATAACTTGAATCAACCCAACCCAAATATTTTATGATCGGATTGGATTGAATTCATTTTTTAATACGGATTATTTGGGTTGAAGAAATTTACAAGGGCTAACAAAAAGAGTAACATATTTTAACTTTTCATTTGTAAGAATAGCAAATCAACATTTCATTCATAAAAATAAAAAAAACATAAAAAATAAAAAATAAATGAATTTATAAAAATCAAAACTACCTCCAACCATATAGTGAGACTAAATTTGACTTATTAAATAATATTTGTAATTACACTGTAATTAAAACAAACATCTAAAGACTATCGCTATCTCTCTTAGCCAGGCTCTGAGCATTGTATCGACCTCTTCTCCTATCAAGTCATTGTCATTTTCCTCTCCGAAATCGGCTCCTCTGCCAACAGTGGTGTCATCTTCAACTTCAATTTTGTCTTCATCCTTTGCTCCGTCAAGCATGACTCCCTCTGCTTCCACCAAAACTTCACTACTAGCTTCAGCTTTAACTGCTTCTCCACAGACTTCATTTATTACTCTTTTGGAGCCACCAGTGATCACTCTAGTTCCATCTTCTTCTATCTCAACTCCTCTGATATAGTCTCTGCCGTTGACCTCAACTCCCAGCAACGATAATGTCATGAATAGAATCACTGTCTCTGAATATATCATCGCAACCATAATTTCCTCCACATATTGCTTTAAATGTGATTGGTCTGTCTTCACTCTTCACTCTAATACTTTTAAGGAAGCCATCAGTGCAAATATCGCAATATATATATATATATATAATATATATATATATATATATATATATATATATATTATAATATGATATTTGATTCTATAAAATTTTCAAACTAGTTAAAAAATCAAAATGCAAAAACATAAAATAAGTTGAAAAAAGATAAAATAAATAAATAAATAAATAAAATGATATTTGAAAAAAAAAGTTTAATTTTTATATTTGAAAAAAATAACAATATGATTTTATGATTTAAAATAAAGGAGATATTTTAGGGTGAGAGTGTATTTGCTATAAATTTGATGAAAATTTTGTTTGATATTCTTTCCAATGGAATCTTTAAAACAAAAAATAATATGATTCAAAATTTTAAAATAAGAATAATTAATAAAAATGAAATGTTTTCTAAAATTTCACACTTAAAAACAAAATTATAATAAAGATAATCATAAAAAAATTTAAAAATGTCTGATTTAATTATGATTAACCGAATATAAATATAATAAGTTAACTATGAAAACTAATATAATATAAGATTTGAAAATTCAAAAGAAGATAATCATAAAAATAATTTAAAAAACAAATTATTTAGTTAGATTAAGAGAAAGTATAATATAAATATAAAAAGTTATTTTAGGAAAGGATTTAGAAAAATTCGAAACATTTTTTTGAAGATAGAAGGTCGTTGAGATGCAAATTTTAATTATTTTCAAATTAAATCACGAAATTTATGCCAGATTTTCCGCATGGAAAAAGGTACTTAGTTTTCGATGAAAATCTCAAAGGAAATCAATAGAGTTTGTATTATAAATTTGGTAAAATAAATACAGTTTAATTAAGAAAGGTGCAAAATTAATTATAGGAATTGAAAAGGTTGGTGAGGGTATTTTCGAATTAATAGAAAACCGACTCACGTGTGTGTCACACAATTTTCTATATTTCAAAAGAATTTCATGGTATGCTATTTTCCAAATGAAAGTATAATTAGTGTTATATATATGATTTTTCCAATTTACAACTCGAACAATTGAGTTAGGTCTAAAATGTATTTTAGTCCAACCCACGAACACTCCTAGTTCAAACTCCTCATGAATAAGGGGAGTTATAAATGATATGATTAAATTTATCTTCATCCATCAATTTAAATTTTTTGGCCAATCGATGATTTAATACCTATATCGAGATACAAATAAAACACAACCACAAAAGTTATAATCCAAGATAAGTAATACTGGCAAACTTACTCAAAGCGCATCTCAAAGAAGAAGAAGAAGAATATGATTATGAAAGAGATTAAACATATTGTGGTGAATTGTGTGATAACCGTTAAGAGTCTTTGAAAGGAAGCTAGTCAAAGGGCATGATGAAATGGGAAGGTTGAGAAATGGATTGGCGAACGACAATCGGATTAACCAAAGTTTGGTAAAGTTTGTTACGGACTAATTTGAAGAAAAATTAAATAAACCAAACACAAACAACAAAGATTCCATTAATTGTTAAGCACATCGACAAGTCGTTAAAAATTTGAAATTCGACAGCCCAACTTCCCAAGTTACTTGTTGAAATTTCCTCTCACTTTCTTTTTTTTCCTCTTAATATAATTATTTTACACCACGTTGTTTGATTTTGTGCTTGTTCAAAGCTTCATTTTCGTTGGTTGTTATGGTTAGTTGAGAACCCCACTGCTTTAAATCTCTAATTTTCTCTTTTATTATTGTTTTTTTTCCCTTGTTACTTTATATTAAAAATGTAATTTTCAATCTTCCACTATATCTAACAATATTAGCTTCACAAGCTAGCTCCTCACTTTGGACTAATATGATTCATGAAGTTTACTTTCAAAGGGATTGAAGACTTTGTATTGTGAAACGACTTTTGGAAAAGCTGTTTGAAAGTTTATCTTTTAAGTATATGATTCATAATGTTGGTTAGTTTGATTAAGTATTATAAGAGAGAAATCGCATATATCATAGGAAAGTCATGAATTCCTACGTCTAAAAGGAATAGAAACGTTGAATGAGTTCTTACCTTTTAGAAGAGGTATAGAAAAGCAATGAGTTCCATGTAATATAATATAGAAGGACCATATGACTTTGGTTTTAAATTATCTTGTCATTGTTGAATAATTATAAAAAAATTTCAAGAAACTTGTTTATTATTCCAGAAGTTTCTTGGAGATAATTTTGAGCCATTAAATCTTACCATTTGTCCAATATCAATTCAAGGACATTAGATCTTTCACTTCTCTCTAAGATAGTTGGAGCCATTGAATCATTTACATCTATCAAGGACAATTTGGAATCATTAGATATGCTTGATGCTCAAGTTTCTTTGGGCTATAGGTGGGGACTCATGGTTGCAAATCACTCCAAAATTCTTGTAATTCTTATTTTTACATAGTGGAATTCTTCTATCCTTGCCCATAGTTTTTACCCTAATTTGTTTAGAGGTTTTCCATGTAAAATCACTATGTGTTATTCTCTCCCTTCTTCTTCTCTCAATCTACTTTAGTTGCAATCTTACTCTATTCGATCACGATTCTTTTTGTAACAGTTATAAAGCTTTAAGAGAGTACTTTTGTAATTGAGCTAGATGAGAGAATTTTGTGTGATCCATGTAACTTTCTAACAACATATGGATATTACTTTTTTTTTCCCCTGTAAGGGTAAAGATTGATCGATTGAGAACCCACTCCTAATGGGACAAGAGAAATATACTCGTTAATTAGGTGGGGAATCAAGGAGGGTGCGGAATCTTCCCTCCTACTTGTGGGCTTGAAATATGTAGAAGACCTAATAAGTAGAAACTAATATTAATTGGGGATAAAAACACATATACGGTTTAAACACGACTTATTGAACCACCTGCTTTAATATCATGTTAAAACACTTTGATCCAAAAGCTTAAGTTAACGAGTAAAAGTAAATTTAATAATATATCGTATAACAATCTACTCCTTTACAAAGTAACCAAAAATTTTTCCAATTTGGAAATAATGCACACATATAGTAGCTTTCTTTGATTTAGACACACATATCTAAATATTCAAACATCTCCCTCCTCGTACCCCAAGTATTTTCATTCCCAAGCATTAGGATGTTCTTTTTAAACCACTTAACTTCTAGAACGTAATTATGGTTAAATCAATATTCGATAAAGAATTTATTTAAATTGATTTTTTTTTCAAATAAGTTCTAAAATTTTCTCTAATTAATGTCTAATTCATAAATCATGATGATACAAATTGCAATCAATATACATACTATATTAAATTTTCAGTTCCATTCGATTGTCAGATTTTTGCATCCTACTTATAGTCGTACTCAACTCATATTTCTGTCTAAGAAAAAGGTGTATATTACATGGTCGGAAGTAGATATGGTTATAATGGTTATGTTTGAAAAGAATCCTACGTTTTCAAACATGATCATGTTGCCGTTTCCTAAAAGATAGGACAAAAAAAATCATGATCATATGTTGCCAAGGAGCAAAGTAGTATTGAAATCGTAATAAATGGTGCAACGTAAATGAGACGCATTGGCCAAAGGAAACTCAAAGGCCTATAGAGAACAAGACGTGGGGAAATTCAAAGCCTAATTAATTTATAAAGTATAGCGATCCATCTCATAATGAAAATGGTATCATGCACTGAAAGTGAGAAGTCTCTTGGTCTATCCCTTTTTAATATCCCTTTGAGAAAAAAAAAGGGTCCCCTTGGTGCTTCTTGATGATGACCCCATCTTTTCTTGCTACTTTCATTGATGCAATCAATCTGCAACTTTTGACTTAGTACAAAGTCGGAAGTGTGCGTCTCCAAGCTAGAGAAAGATCATAAGTATATATTGAAATGCCTTGAATCTATTTGCTGGCGCTTCAAATAACCTAGTACGGGGTCTCACAACCTATTCAAATTTTATTTTCAGCATATTTATTTATTTGCAGGTATTTACGATTTTGACCCTAGGGTTTAGAGTAGTGCGCTATATAAACTCTCTAACCCTAGAGGCGCCGTTTTGATGTAATTTTGAAAACATTCTCTCAAATAATATTGTTCTCCCTCTGCCCATGGACGTAGCTAACACACTGTTAGTGAACCACGTATATCTGTGTGTCGATTTTTCCTATCTCTACGTTCCTTTTTGTGTTCTTTAATTGTCAATTTCGCAACAAATTGGTATCAGAGCCTTGTTAGGTTTTTTTTTTTTTTCAAAATTCCGCATTGTTCGAGAATTGAAGATGTCTGGTGTGAACGTAAAGATCGAAAAACTTATCAAGAGGAACAATTTTGGTTTATGGCAGATCAAGATGTGATCCCTACTAAAGCAGCACGAGTTGTGGGCACCGCTGACGGGTAAGTCAAAGAAGGCTACCATGGATGATGAAGAGTGGGAGACTCTTGAGGAGAAGGCTCATTCGACGATCATGCTATGTTTGGCTGATGACGTCATCATTGAGGTCGTAGATGAAGAAACTACTGCTGGCCTTTGGTTAAAGTTGGAGAGTCTTTACATGACGAAATCTTTAACCAAGAAGTTGTTTTTAAAGAAACGTTTGTATCATCTACATATGCAGGAAGGTACGACTCTATGAGACCATCTTGATCAATTAAATAAAATTTTATTAGATCTGCGTAATGTAGAGGTTAAGGTTGATGATGAAGATGCTGCCCTAATTCTGTTAACATCTTTGTTGTCGTCTTATGAGACTTTCATTGACTCGTATATTGGAGGGAAAAAGACTCTGACCTTAGAAAATACAAAGTCCACGTTGCTTATGAGAGAGGATCGTTAGAATGCAGGAAGTTCAGTTACAGAAAGTCAGGCATCTGGGTTAGCTGCTACAGGAAGCAAGGGACATAAGAATTCTGGCAAGCAGTAGTCGAACCAAAATAAAAGGTCTTCAAATTCAAAGAGTTCTAGATCAGATGATATTTGTAACTACTGTAAAGAAAAGGTGCATTGAAAAACCGAATGTCCTAAGATAAAAAGAAATCAGGAAAGGAAGGAAAAGAGTGACAAAAGGGAAGCATCCGCCTCTGTTGCACAAGTTGAGATTGATTCTGAAGAAGTCGAGATCGATTCTGAAGGAGATCTAGCTTTAGTTGTGAATGAACAGTCACATTCTGATGATGTGTGGGTTCTTGATTATGGAACATCTTACATATGTTCCCAAATAGAGAGTGGTTCTCAACCTATCAACAAATAGATGGAGGGAATGTTAGCATGGCTAATGGTGCTGTATGCAAGATAGTTGGAATTGGCTCAGTCAAGATACGAACACATAATGATGTCTTCTACACTTTAAAAGAGGTTAGGCATGTTCCACTAATGAAGAAGAGTTTGATATCCTTTAGTGTACTCGATAGCAAGGGTTACAATTTTGAAGGTAAAGGTGGAGCAATGTATGTCTATAAGGGTTTTGAGGTAGTTTTGAAAGGCACAAAGCATGGAACACTGTAGGTTCTACGATAACAGGTTATGTTATTGTTGCATTATCAGTCGTTCACAAGGATGATATGATTAAGTTATGGCATATGAGACTTGGTCATATGAGTGAAAAAGGGATGCAAATTCTGTCAAAAAGAGATCTTCTTTGTGGGCATAAGGTGCATGATTCTGAATTTTGTGAACATTGTGTATTTGGGAAGCTTCATCGCAGCAAGTTTCCAAGAGGTGTTCATCGTACAAAAGGGACACTTGATTATATTCATTCAGACTGTTGGGGATCTTCCAAAGTTGAATCTATTGGAGGCAGTAGGTATTTTTTGTCTATAATTAATGATTACTCAATAATGACTTGGGTTTTTATGATGAAACATAAAAGTGAAGCCTTCAAGAATTTCAAGCAGTGGAAGATATTGATTGAAAATCAAACTGGGAAGAAGATCAAAAGGCTGCGAACTGATAATGGTCTAGAATTCTGTAGATCTGAATTTAATGAGTTCTGTAAAGCTGAGGGGATTGCTCGCCATCATACTGTTAGGAATACTCCACAGCAAAATGGGGTTGCAGAAAGTATGAATTAGATGTTGTTGGAGAGAGCAAGATAAATGCTCTCTAATGCAGGGTTGGCTAGAAAGTTTTGGGCAGAAGTAGTGAATACATCATGTTATCTGATCAATTGTGGACCTCACACAACTATTGATTGTAAAACACCTTACGAGATGTGGTCTAGTAACCCTGCAGATTATTTTTATTAAAAGTTTTTGGTTGTACTGTCTACTATCATGTTAATGAGGGTAAATTAGAACCGAGAGCTAAAAAGGGTATATTTGTGGGTTTTGGGGATGGAGTTAAGGGATATAGAGTCTGGTCACCTTCTAAGAATAGAGTCATACTTAGTAGGAGTGTGATATTTGATGAAAATTCCATGCTTAACTCAACTATAAAGCCTTTTGTGACGTCTACTGATGTGGGAGAAAGTAGTAGTGTTGATAAATAGGTGGAGATGTAATTCACTTCAGCTGTGAATGAATTACAACATCAAGGTGGAGAAGATCAACACGTTACTACAAAAACTGATGTGCAACTAGAAATTAATGTGCCTAGAATGTTAGAAGTTGATTTGCCTGAGAATTCTAGATCACGAGTAGATCAACCGAGCATAGCTCATGATAGAGCTAAAAGAGTTGGTGTTGGACCTATTGTGAGGTATGGTTTTGAAGATATGGTTAATTTTGCATTGCAGGTTGCTGAAGAGGTGGATCCTCATGAGCCATCCACCTATAGAGAAGCTGTGTCATGTGGTGAGTCTACTAAATGGCTTGCTGCTATAGGGGATGAGATGGAATCTCTTGACAAAAATCAGACTTGGAAATTAGTTAAACAACCTAAGGAGAGAAAAATTGTCACTTGTAAATGGGTCTTCAAGAAAAATGAGGGAATATCATCTTTAGAGGACATTAAATATAAAGCTTGAGTTGTTGCTAGAGGGTTCACACAAAGGGAAGGAGTTGATTATAATGAGATCTTCTCACCAGTAGTCAGATATACTTCTATTAGGGTGTTACTAGCTATAGTAGCACATCAGAATTTAGAACTTGAACAACTAGATTTGAAGATAGCTTTCTTATATGGAGAGTTGGAGGAAGAGATTTATATGACCCAACCAAATGGGTTCCAGTGTCCAGGTAAAGAAGATTATGCAAGTTGAAGAAATCTTTGTATGGGTTAAAGCAGTCTCCAAGGCAGTGGTACAAACGATTTGACAGCTATATGATTGGACTCGGCTATAACATGAGTCTGTATGATTTTTGTGTATATCACAACAAAGCTGATGATGGTTTGATGATTTATCTACTCTTATATGTAGATGATATGCTCATAGCTGCAAAGTCCAAGTCTGATATTCTGAAAGAAGAATCTTCTCAGTGCTGAGTTTGATATGAAGGATTTGGGTGCTGCTCAGAAAATTCTGGATATGGAGATTTATAGGGACAGAGATAAGAATAAGCTCTTCTTGTCACAGAAAGGATATATTCAGAAAATATTGTCCAGCTATGTCATCATCTAAGCCTATAGATACTCCTAGTGCTGTAAATGCTCGTTTGTCACCTGTGCTTTCACCACAGTCTGAAGCTGAGAAGGAGTACATGTCTCGAGTTCCTTATGCTAGTGTGGTGGGAAGTTTGATGTATGCTATAGTCTATACTAGGCCTGATCTTGCCCATGCTGTTAGTGTTGTCAGCAGGTTCATTGGTCAACCTGGGAAGGAGCATTGGCAAGCCGTTAAAAAGATTTTTCGTTACCTTAGAGGTACATCTGATGTTGGTCTTATTTATGGGAATTGCACAAAATGTTTGGTGACTGGTTATTCTGATTCTGACTATGCTAGAGATGTTGATAGTAGGAGGTCTATGACTAGTTATGTGTTCACTCTGGGTGGTTCTGTTGTTAGTTGGAAGGCAACCTTACAGCCTACAGTTACTTTGTCTACTACTGAAACAGAGTACATGGCCTTGACAGAAGCTGCTAAAGAGGGAATATGGCTGAGGGGGTTAGTTGGTGATCTTGGTTTGCATCATGACCAAGCTATTGTATATTGTGATAGTTTGAGTGCAATATGCTTAGACAAGAATCAAGTTCATCAAGAGAGAACTAAGCACATAAATGTAAGATATCACTTCTTAAGAGGTGATCAGAGGGTTAAAATGATGAAAATTGGTATTGCTGATAACCCTGCTGATATGTTCACCAAACCAGTTCCACAAGGCAAGTACCAACATTGTTTGGATTTGCTGAATGTTTTGAATTGTTAGTAGTCCCCTTTGTAGGACACTTTGAGGCATGAGGGAGAAGTCTGGGTACGTCTGGCGATATTGATTTATGTTGCATTTGGTACATCTGTTATCTGGGAGAGAATTCAAGTCAAGGTGGCGATTTGTTGAAATACCTTGAATCTGTTTGCTGGCGCTTCGAACAACCTAGTACGAGGGTCTCACAACCTATTCAGATTTTGTTTTCAGCATATTTATTTATTTGCAGTTATTTACGAATTTGACCGTAGGGTTTAGAGTAGTGTGCTATATAAACTCTCTAACTCTAGAGGCGCCGTTTTGATGTAATTTTGAAAACATTCTCTCAAATAATATTGTTCTCCCTCTGCCCATGGACGTAGCTAATATACTGTTAGTGAACCACGTATATTTGTGTGTCGATTTTTCCTATCTCTACGTTCCTTTTTGTGTTCTTTAATTTTCGATTTCGTAACAGTATATATAAGAACAAGAAGGTAGAAGAGTCGTGAATGAACCATGATGACATCCTTATGAGAGAAATCCTGAAGATATGATAGTAAATATTTATAGAAAGACCTAAAATAATTTATAGCTACTAACAAGGTACACACCTCATTTTCTTAGTACAACAAATATGTGACATGAAGATTTGAATTTCTCTATAAGTTGTTTAGATGCATTGATTTCACATGAACAATCTGCTTGTGTCCATTGTAAACCCTAGAACTTGACTCCCTAAATAGTATGCTTGAAATTCATGAATGTTGTGGTTGTTATTGTTGTTGTTGTTATAAAGTGTTTTAAAGTATGCCTATGAAGTTAGTTTTATTTGTTAAGTAGGAAGTAGTGAAAGAAAGATTTTTTCAAGTGTTTAAGCTTCAAAAGAAAAAAAAAAGGGAATCAAGTAGTAGTTGAAAATTATTTCTAAATGTTGGAGAAGGGGACTCTCGAGTCCAAAGGAGTATTCCTAACACTTTTGAGAAGTTTTGTGGTCGAAGAAGCTTAAGTGATGAGCCTGGTGGATGAGGTTGATGTGAGGCTTGCCAAGGTGTAGCATGCGTAAGGAGGCCTAGGCGTGAAGGCAATCCTAGATGAGGGAATTGATATGAAGTAGGCGATGACATGAAGAATAGGGTTGGCAAAAATCTCCGCGGGGTCGGGTCCCTAGTTTGACGGGGATGGGGGTCAAATTGAGGATTCTAACTGGGTCCCCGTCCTCGTCCTCGACTTTGATAATTTTTTATTTTATTTTTTTTAATATATATATATATATATAATTCTACAAATAAATATATATAATATATAATTATATATATACCCTAAAAATATATTAATTACAAATATTTATATAATTATATATAATTAATGTATATATATATATTTTAAAAAAGCTCAATAGGGATGGGTCCGCAGGGACCCATTTCCCAGCAGGGAACCCCTATCCCTACGCCCACCTTCAATTGACGGGGACGAGGGCGAGGATGGGGGAAAATACCCCCCGCGGAGACAGGGATGGGGAATCCCCCCTCCCCCCGTCCCGCCTCGACCCTGTTGCCAACCCTAATGCAGAAGAGCTTGGTAGGCGATGGCTTGGAAGTTAGTTTGGGCGATGGAAGTGAGTCATGGCCATGAGACTTAAGCTGTGAAGTAAACCATCTTAGGTATCGGTATGTTGAGGAAATAAGTCTATTAATACTTATTAGTGGGCTAAGTGGTACAATTAAGAGCCTAACACAAGGTTTAGTGGCATGAAGTGGCAATTAATTATGTAAAGTAGCCATGCAAGGGCAAGTACAAATATAGGTTGGAAGAAGGAAATGGTTTTTCCATTTTGCATGTGCCAAAGGAGAGAATGTATAGCCAAAAGAAAGCTCAACTACTGAGGAAGAAGACGTAGGGCTGCTAAGAGGAAATTCCCATGGATGGATGGTCAAATCATGAAGAAATTGAAGGGTGTTCTAATCATCGATTCATCCAAAGAAAGTTGTGAAGATTTATGATTTCTGAACACATCACGTGGAATTAGAGGCTCAAAGTTAGAGGTATGATAGTTTAAAGGAGATAAGAAATCCATAGAAGGAAGTTTTGAGTTTTGATGAATAGATTTCAAGTTATAACTGCTGGAAGTTGAAATAAGGTTTTGGATGAACAAATAAGCAGGTGGACTAGGCGAGAGGGGGTAGGCAATCACCTCAGGTGAGTGCCTATTGCGCACACCTATCACATGCTCACGACACTAGGCAAGCAACAGGACCATCACCTGGCAGGAGAGTAGCCTATCGCCCAGTATCTGTGCACGCCCCTGATGCCCAGTTGCGCGTGTTGCTATTGAGGGGATCGAATCGCGTAGCAGAAGCATTTTATTAGAACGCCTTGCATCCCACAATCCCATTTTTATATAAACATAATCATTGAATTAAAACACAATATAAACATGTAAATTAGCATGCTCTAAGGAAAAGATTAGAACGATTCTTACCTTTGTAGATTCCCAAGTGTTACGAACAATCCTCTCCTAGTTCCAATGAACGGATCTCTAATGATCTTGATCATGAATAATTTCTCGAATAATCTCGAATACTACCACGAGAGTGACCTCGTTATTCTTTGGGATTCCAATAGAGGGATAGATGGTATCCAACTATTAGGAGAGGGAGAGGAGAAAAGGGTTTTGGAGAATAGAGAGGATTTTCTTTATGGTTTAAAGAAAAAATTCTACACAATAACACTATAGTATTTTGTATTGTGTTTTCTGTATCCCAAAGGGTCAAAGGAGTTCTTTATATAGAGAAAGGCTAAGCCATTTTCCTAATATTTTTCTTTTCTATAATTAATTAAATAACACTTATTTAATTAATTAGTCCATTTAATTAAATAACACTTATTTAATTAATTAGCTCAATCAATAAATATTTATTAATTTTATTTTACACAATAATTAAATAACTATTTATACATTAAATCCAATTTAATATAAAATTATTGTATATGTGCAAAACCTCTCTACTAATTAATTTTATGTGAATCTAATTCACTTGAACTAATTAATTTGAATCTTATTCAAATATCACTTTCCAATTTAATATAGATTATATCCATAATTATAGATTAATCACATTAATATATAGTTTTCTCAAATTAATTTGAACAATTCAAATTATCCCTTTTAAGTGTCTTCTAGTGAGCTAACGAGGGGATCTAGTGGACTTGTAGATAAGAAGCTCCAATGATATGAAATTAAATTAGCTAAACTCATTAACCAAATTAATCAATGTTCGTTAACTGTGGGTACACTCCACTAAAGACACACAATTTCCCTTTTCTCACTATAAATATATTTATGTGTCCACGAATATAAACCAATACCAGAAAGTTAGTCCTTCACGAGCATTCGTAACTCTATATGGGTCAAATTATCGTTTTACCCTTGGGTTACCTCTGACTCTATAAGTACCAGTGCTCCTCTAATGAACAACCTATTTATGGTCCAACTAGTAAATAGAAACTCCTCTCAGGCCAATAAGAGGGTAGAGCCCTTTGTTAAGTCCCGGAGACACTACTTAAAGGAACACTCACTACTTACCCTGAAGGCGGGAAGAAGTGAATTTCATCGTTTATTATTATGTTCCCAGCTCCCCACTCAGCCTTTTCCCCTAAAATGGTAGGCATATTGGGTCGACAAATTGGCCACCCTCACCCATGAAAATCGAAGGAAAATCCATCGTGAAGAGGAGTTCATAATATACTCAGGATTAAGACTAAGCAGCCTAGGTCATTCTATTAAAATAGAAACCTAACTAGTCAACAGTGTTACATCTAGCAGTTACTATTTCACGGTTCAATCTTATACAAACTCATTGGATACCCCTACTCATGTGTCACCTACACGAACGCGTTGGATCATTATATTTGTATAATATACAAACTGGACTGTATCCATAGTGTTACAAGGATAAGGTACCCAACCTTATCCCTATACTATAGATCTTTTAGGTTGTATCTTGAACATTAATCCCTGTATGTCCCCACATATAGTTCAAGACTCATAAGACAACTTGGATGTTAGTTTATTGAATTTAGGGTTATTAAGACAAAATAGACAACAATACAAATAATAACATTTTTTGATTTAACATCTATAACTTTTTATTGATGACGATCAATTAATAACATTTACTATCTACGATTTTTAGGGAATAAAACTCAACAAACTTCCACTTGAACTAAAACTCTAGTTAGTGGGTTGTACACAATCCAAAAGGTGGGATTATTGTAAATAAATACGATAAACTAGGGCATCTATATACAGATTACACATCTCCCACTTGCCTTAGATTATACAATGTACATGTCTCGTAGACCTAGACTCTCTAGATGACCCTCAAACACTTTAGTCATGAGAACCTTCGTAAATGGATAAGTAATGGCTACTGCCACTGTTGTCACAGTATAAGATGATGGAAAAGTCCATATTTGGAACCAATCACTTAAGAACATCCTGAGCCAAACTGCTTTCTTTGTTGCTTCACAAGCAGCTACATACTCAGCTTCCATAGTGGAATCTGTTGGGGTTGATGCCCTAAAGTCTCATGTCCTATAGTTTGTAAACAGTTTGTACGAACGCTTGTGTTGTATAATATATAATATTTCACATCTTGTATTTTGCTCAGTTGCTTGTTTTATTTGCTTTACTACAAACCAATAAACATAAAATCCCTGGTTATCTGTATGTGACTCGAGCATGTATGTGGTGACATACAACTGGATCATGTCTTGAGTGATAACCAAAATGGTTTGTAGTATATGGATATAGGAGGGAAACCTTATCCTGGTAATGCTTCGGATGCGACCTGCTTTGTGGAATGGTCACAAGTGTTGTGACTTGTCACAGATGTTTTGATCCTGATCATTCGTGTCGGGGACATGCGAGCGGGGGCGTCCTATACAAAGAGTTTGTATAAAACCTGATCACGAAGTATTAAAGTCTCGTTATATAACACCGTTCATGACAGAGACTTTACTCCACTAGGATGACCATAGATAACATGACCTCAATCTTGAGTGAAGTGGGAATTCCTGCCATTAAGGGCGGTCCTTTGATTTGTATGGGTGTGAGTGGCTAGGTCGCCGATTCAAACCTACCATTTTGGGGATTTGTCTGATTTGGGAGCTGGGAACTCAACTACACAAGATGGAATTCACTCATTCCCTGAGGCAAGGGTAAGTAGATAGATAGCTCCCTTAAGGGCTGATTTCGGGGCTTGAACGATGTGGCGCCACACACCTTCTCTTGGCCCGAGAGGTGTTCACACATAGTTGGACTATGTTGTATTGTTCATTAGAGGAATCAGTGGTACTTAATGAGTGAGATATAACTATAGGGGCAAAGCGGTAATTTGGCCCAGGTGTACTTACGAGCATCTGTGAAGGGTCATCGTACTCATGATTGGTTATATTCGATGGACATAGAAATATATCTATAGTAAGAAGAGTTCAGCAGTTGGTCTTTAGTGGAATGCCTGACAGTTAACGGACGGTGGATCTCGTGGCTAAGGAGTTTAGTCAACTATTCACTGACCGTTGGAGCTTCGAGCCACAGGTCCATTAGTTCCCCTGGGTAGCTTGGATAAAGTCGAGAATCAATATTTGGGTTAATTTGAAATGTTCAAATTGACAAGAGGAAGTTCGATTATATATGATATAATTGGACTTGTTAATTATATATGATATAATTGGCTAAATGTATGAGATACATTATTTTGGAGGAAATTAGATATAAATATGATTTATATCAAGTAGAGGAGAAATTACTATAGTAGATATGTGATATCAAACTATAGGGTAAAAATATAATATGATTATATTTATTAATATTTTAATTGGTTAATTATATGATAATTAACCCAAAATAGCGCTCGGACGTGCGTTAGTGGGAACTGTGTCGGTTATTGTAACCGATGAATTAAAATGAAATTTGTTTCATTTTTGAATCAATCGTTCGGAAAAAGATCGAAGAGCGCATTAGTCTAAAAACGTAATCGATCGCTTAATCTCGAGAGCCATACGATAGTTGCTCTGTGCCTAAACGATCGTCCACCTCCCGCCTAAACGATCGCATGCTAGTTCCTAAACGATTGGATAGCTTCCCTAAATGATCGTATAGTGTGCCATGTTTGCTAAACGATCGTATACCTTTTCCTAAACGATTGTTCAGTAAAATCTACACGATCGTGTAGTTTCTCCTAAACGATAAGCATTTTGCTATGCGATAGCATCATTTTCCCCTCCCACTTGCTTATTGCCTACACGATCTGTTCTTCCTCCTTCCTCTACAAAATTCACCAAAGACCACGCTTTGGGTTCTCACTCCGAGAATACTTGGGGCTCTTTTCTGGTGGTGTCGTCCCTGCTACGTTCGTGTTTGTGCGGTTGTTCATGCTGCTGTAGTCGACGCTTCTGCTGGGCGTTGGTTGATCGGGTAGAGTTCATCCGCTTCATTGAGTTTCAAAGTTTGAAGACCGTCTTCAACTGGTATGTGAACTCTCTCCCTTGTTATTTTTTTTTGTTCAAAGCATGCCGTTAATTGACTGGTTGTTTGCATAGCTATGTGTTTGAACGTATGTGATGTATTATTGTGAAATTGGAGCGATCCGAACACACTCATCGAACTCTTCGTTAAGAGATCCTTCAATTGGTATAGGTTCTGATACTTTGATTTCATATGTTGCAACGAAATACATTTACGTTCTTGGTGGGTGCATTTTTACACTGTTTAATTGTTAAATTGCTATGGATGTGCGGATTAATGGATGCTTTCGTGGATGATTAGCCTGAGTTTGATTTAATTCTTTTACATTTGCAGTTGTTTGTAAAGGCCCTGTGTTTTTTGGGCATTAATAATCATTATCAAGTCTGTATTCAAAGTCTATTTGAGTTTTGAGTCGTTCGTGATGAAGATCGGTACAAGCATTGCGGTTCTTCGAGGAAGGAGACGATCAAGGGTTGATTGTATCGTGCAGACGATGGGGTACACGATCACTGTTGATCGCATCAGTTAAACGATGGGATATGCGATCAAGGGTTGATCGCATCATGTTGACGATCGGGTATGTGATCGTTGAGTATCGCGTCGTGTAGACGATGGGATGCTCGCGTATCATTTAATGCGCGCACGCACTAGACGATCGTTTAGATCAGCAAGCTTCATCACTTAGTAACTGATTAAATGATCGATTAGTAATGCAAGGTAAATCGTTTACCTGTCTCCGTGTTAAGCAATCACATAGACAATAGGTTTGCAACTGTTGTCGTCTACGCGATCGTTTATTTTTGCTTCTATCGTCTAGTGCGCACTGGACAATCGTCTACCTACGGTGTTTACTACACGATGGAGTCCTCCTGGCGGTTCAAGACCCTGTTCGCCTGTGAACCAGTTTGCTTGATGAAAAATGTAATAGATAGGGTTTTTTCATTCTTATTTTTGTAAAGGCTCATCTTGATCCATTAATCCTTTATTTATTACATGTGATGTATGTTTTTTATATGTCATATGGTATGCACATACCATAGGTTATGCAATGGTCATGCATCATCTTTTTATTGTAATTGTTATAATTTAGAGAAGCATGATTCAATTATGTAAGAGCATCTTCATGCATCATATTATATAAGAGTTATATTTATGCATGCATAAAAAGCATTGACATGCATCATCTTTATATTATAATTGTTATAGTATAAGGGTGAATGATAGCATGTTTGCTTGGATGTTACACGTTATATAAAAGTTATATATAGTAATGACCGAAAATTGCATGAAGCATGACACATAGGTTTCTTTATAATTGTTATAAACACCTCATTGTGCGCAATGTTTTTTAGTTGTTTCTTTTTCAAAATTAAAAATAAATTAGAACTAAAAGAAATAAGAAATACATACATGCTCATTTAGGTTTAATTCATGGCTTTAAAGTGTATAAAACTTGGATAACATAGACCTAAAATCACGGTTCTAATACGATTTGCAACCCTAAGGCTTTAATCTTTTAATCAGTTTAATAGGATTAAATTGGCTAATAAAAGGTTAAAGTGTAGCAAATCTATTTATAAGGGACCTTTTGTCTAAGACGGGTTCTATCTAGGCTGGGGTATTTAAGTTGACGGAAATGTAACATCCCTACTGGGAACTTACCTGGAAAGGTGAATTAGATAGATTTGATGCATGCATGCAAGTTAAGGACTGTCCATTAAAGTTTTAAATGTGACTACTTGAACTTGTTCATATTTCATAGACAAACGTTGTTTATGAGCAGAGTTTAAAAAGACGACTTAAACTAAAATAAGTGGCCAGATTGTCTAGGTTAATGAACCCCTAGGTAGAACATTCAGTGGGAGGTACTTGGGGCATAAGATACTTCACTTAAACCTTTCACATTTCTCTTAAATAGTCCACACCGTGAGATCTACCCTCGACCTTGCGGCACCTTTGGCGTGTCCCCCTAACGGATGGTGTTTGGGTAGGTCAATATCAAGGTGGATGGAGAGAGTGTTCATAGTAAGTAGGAGCGGGAAGTGCGATAATATATCCCTTGGTCTCCCTTGTTAGGTATAAAGTTACTGCGCATCACCTTGAGTCACCCAGGGAGTGTCCCCCTAAAGGATGGCAGTTTTGCGCGTTTCTTTATTTGATCTCTTGTAAGAGGATAAGGTAACTTAGTCTCTTGTCTTAATCTGCTTCTTCCCTACGGTGGACTTATTAGGGCGGGACTCTAGCACCGAAAACGAGGAGTCACACTTACACGGAATTGTTAAAGGTTATCAGTTCTGGACCGAAAAATGGTGGCTGTTAGGTTTAGTTCCAAGAGTTGGTTCTGCCTAATGGTTGAGAATGTCTCATCCCAGCTAAGAGGCAACTGATCACCCCACCGGTGACGTTTGTCCTGCCTCACTAGGGCATCATTGCAAAATAGAAGTCTATATCTTAGGGTACTTGAAACTATTTTTGCAAAACTGATTGGTTTTAAAAGTGGTTTAGTAAAGTCTAATAAAATTTTGTTCGTATTTTCAATAACTTTTTCAAAATGGAAATAGCCACATTGGCATTACTAAGCACCGAAAAACTTACTGGCGATAATTTCGCAACATGGAAAGACATTATCACCTGATCATCGAGGATTTCATGTTCGCTCTCACGAAGGCTTTTCTTCCTATTCCAGCTCCTAATGCCACTTGAAATGTTCGGGAGGCATACGAGCAATGGACGAGGGCGAATGAGAAGACCCGAGCCTACATCTTGGCAAGTCTTTCTAAAGTCTTGGCCAAGAAACATGAGACTATGGTCTCAGCGCGTGAGATCATGAAGTCCCTACGGAGGATGTTTGGAGAACCGTCTGAACAGCTTATGCATGAGGTTCTTAAATACATATTCAACTCCAAAATGGAAGAAGGCACCTCTGTTCGTGAACATGTGCTTAACATGATGGTCCACTTTAATGTGGCAGAGTTGAATGGGTCTACCATCAATGAGGGTAGCCAGGTGAGCATAATCCTACATTCTTTGCTAGAGAGCTTCCTGCACTTTGTTAGCAATGTGATTCTTAACAAAGTAAAATATAACCTTACAACTCTCCTCAATGAGTTGCAGAACTACCAATATTTACTGAAAAGTAAGGAGAGGAACAAGGGTGAGGCAAATGTTGCTTCATCCTCTAGGGCGTTCCATAGAGGTTCGACCTCAGGAACGAAGTCTGCACCTTCTACTTCTAACTCTACAAAGGGGAAGAAGAAGAAAGGTGGTAAAGGCAAAGGGAAGGCACCTGCTGTTGGGTTTTATGTCCTAAAAACTCGCAGTTTGTAAAATGATAAACATTTTCTATTATTAATATATTTGTTATTGATTTCATAAATTGAACTTTATGTGGAGACATAAGAGTGGATCGGATTCGAGTAAATAGTCAAAATGATCTATGGTACATGAATGGAGTTGGGTACCTTATTCTGGTAACACCATTAGATGCAGCCTACTCTGTAGTTGTTATAAAGAGTTGTAAAGTGCTACATACGATGTGATCTTAATTCGTACATGTTATGACATGAGGAGTGGGGACATCCTACGCAATGAGTTTACATAAGATCAGGACCAAGAAATAAGTCACTCTTACTTTATAACGCCGTTTACTGTTTAAGACTGACTATTTCACCTAGATGACCTAGGTAACTCGATCTTAATCCTGAGCTAACTATGAACTCTTGTTTATTCGGGATTGCCCTTAGATTTGCATAGTTGAGGGTTGGCTCAACAGTGCCGACTCAATAAGACTCCCATTTCAGGGATAAGAGCAAATAGAGAGCTGGGGACATAGGGTGCAAGAAGGAGTTCACACCTACCCGATTTAGGGATAAGAGAAAGGTTGTTCTCTCAGGTACTGAATTCAGGTCTTGAACAAGGGGCCCCGCCCTCTCACTGGGCTGAGAGAGTTTGATTTGGTGATTGAATCATAAACCAGTTGTTCATTAGAGGGTTAGTAGGGACTTGAGGAATAAGACGTAATCTCGAGGGTAAAATAGATATTTGACCCAACCGTTATTATGAACAAGTGAAGGGTCGACTTGTTGATTATGGTTAAATCATTTGGACATAATATATCTATAGTGAGGGAAGTGCAACTATAGGCTTTAGTGGAGTGACCCATTAGTTAACAAATGGAGATTAATTTGGTCTAATGAGTTTAGCCAATTAATCTCGGATCATTGGAGCCCATGATCTGTAGGTCCGCGAGGTCTCCCTACTAGCTCGTAATGGACTAACTCTAGAATAGCGTGATAAGTTAATTTGAAACGTTAAAATTAGAATTAAGGGCATTAGTAATTATATGTTTAATTTTAGAATTAAACGGGATAGGAGAATTTATATATTTAAATATGATTTAAATATATAAAGATGGATATGTGTTAAAATTAATAATATTTGATATTAAATTAATTAAGTTTTATTTAATAATTAATTTTTCATTTTTAAAATCAAATAGATTTTTAAATCAAAATTTGATGTTTAGATCAAATTGAAAAAGGAAAAGAAAACTAAAACACAAATGGAAAAATGGGTTTTTCCATTATCCATTTTTGAAGTAACTCACACATGAAGCAAGCATTTACCTTGTCTTCTCCAAGCATGAGCTGCAAGTCTGCATCTCTTCTCTTTGCATGTTGATTTGCAATATAAGGAGAAGATTAGAGTGAAAATCGGGCATGCAATCTACAGAATTTTGAGAGAAAATTCGATTTGAAGAATGGTTCTTCAACATGGTTGCTGCAGTGAGTTTTTCTCCTTCATCCCTTGATTCAAGCATGTTTTGAGTCCCACAACTCAATCTAGAGCACCAAAAGAATGTGAGGAAGATCTTGAGATGGTCTACAACAAGATATAGAGAAGATAGCAGCTGGAGATGGAGCTTTGAAGAAGTTTTACAAGAGGTATGTCTTGAAACCCATTTTCTGTAGAAGCATGTTTTATATTATGCCAAAATTAGTGAATTTGAATGCTTAGATGATCCTTGTGCTTCCGTTTCTGTTAATACAATCCTACATTTGCTACCCACCGCCTGTCACCCCAAGGAGGCGTCCACAGATTGCTAAGGGAAAATGTTTCTATTGCAACCAAGATGGACATTGGAAGAGGAACTGTCTTCGGTATCTGAAAGAGAAGAAAACAGCCAAGGCCGATAAAGGTAAATGTGATTTATGTTCTTGGAACTTATTTAGTGGAGAATGATGATTCTTCCTGGATAATTGATTCGGGTGCCACTAACCATGTTTATTCTTCTTTTCAGGGGATTAGATCTTGGTGACAGCTGGAGGCTGGTGAGATGACGACGCGAGTAGGCACCGGGCATGTCATCTCAGCTGTGGCAATGGGAGGACTCCAGTTAGCTTTGTAGAATAGGTTTCTTATCTTAAATGATGTATATATTGTTCCCGAACTAAAGAGGAACCTCATTTTTATAAAGTGTTTATTGCAATATAAATATACTCTCTTTTAATGTGGATAAAGCGTTTATTCCTAAAGATGGTGTTTTTATTTGAATAAAAAATCTGGAATCGAATTTATATGTGCTAAGGCTATTAGCCATTAATTCCCTCCATATTACTGAATTTTTTAGAAATACCGTAACTCAATCAAAACGTCGATAAAATTCTCCAAAAGAAAATGCCCAACTTTGGCATCTTTGTTTAGGGCACATCAATCTCAATAGGATTGAGAGATTGGTGAAAAATGGACTTCTAAGTAAGTTAGAAGAAAATTCTTTACCAGTGTACGAATCTTGCCTTGAGGGTAAGATGACTAAATGACCTTTTACTGGAAAAGGTTATAGAGCCAAGGAGTCTCTTGAGTTAGTACATTCTGACCTTTGTGGTCCTATGAATGTGCGAGCCCGAGGTGGCTATGAGTATTTTATCAGTTTTACTGATGATTACTCCAGGTACGGGTATGTTTATCTTATGCAACGAAAGTCTAAATCCTTTGAAAAGTTAAAAGAGTTCAAGGCTGAAGTTGAAAACGCATTAAATAGACGGATTAAAACACTTCGATCGGATCGAGGTCGAGAGTTTTTGGACTCGGCATTCCAGGACTATTTGATAGATCATGTAATCGTTTCCTAACTCTCAACACTGGGTACACCTCAACAAAATGGTGTAGTTACGCTTCCTTACCGGACTCGTTTTTGGGCTTCGCAGTGGAGACTGCGGTATACATACTCAACCGTGTTCCCTCCAAGAGTGTTGCAAGAACATCTCTGGAGTTGTGGAACGAGCATAAAGCTAGTTTACGTCATTTCCACATTTGGGGTTGCCTTGCACACGTGCTTGAGGCTAATCCCAAGAAGTTGGAACCATGATCGATGTTATGCCTCTTTGTAGGCTACCCCAAAGGTACACGAGGGGGTTATTTTTATGATCCGACGGAAAATCAGATGTTTGTTTCAACAAACGCTCCTTTCTTAGATGATGATCATATAAGGGAGCACAGTCCACGAAGAAAAGTCGTGTTGCGTGAACTTTCCAATGAAACTACTGAAACTTTAACAATAGTTGTTGAAGAGACTGCTACATCAGCAAGAATTGTTGATGGGAGTTTATCCAGTAGGTCTGTTCCACCTCAAGAGTTGAAGGAACCTCGACGTAGTGGGAGGGTTGCGAACCCACCCGTTCGCTATCTAGATTTCACGGAAATCCTTGCTATGGTAGTTGATGGTGACGTTGAGGATTCGTTGTCTTATAAGAAGGCAATAGAGGATGTTGAGGGATGAATGGATCAAGGCCATAGATCTCAAGATGAAGTCGATGTACTTCAACTCAGTATGGGATCTTATAGATCAGCTTGATGGGATAAGACCTATAGGTTGTAAATGGATCTACAAGCGCAAATGGGGTGCTGATGGGTAGGTACATATCTTCAAGGCTCGACTTGTGGCAAAGGATTATACCCAGGTAGAGGGAGTCGACTATGAGGAGACTTTCTCACCTGTTGCCATGTTAAAGTCGATCCGCATCCTCCTGTCCATTGCAGATTATTATAATTATGAGATATGGAAAATGGACGTCAAGACGACCTTTCTGAATGGCAATCTTGAGAAGACCATTTACATGGTGCAACCCGAGGGATTCATAGTTCAAGGTCAAGAGCAAAAGGTTTGCAAACTTAATCGATCCATTTATAGACTGAAACAGGCGTCTCGATCTTGAAACATACGGTTTGATACTGTGATTAAGTCGTATGACTTTGAGTAAAACGTTAATGAACCTTGTGTATACAAGAAGATCATCAACACTTCAGTAGTCTTCTTAGTGTTGTATGTAGACGATATCCTACTCATAGGAAATGATGTAGGTTTACTGACTGCAGTTAATAACTGGCTAGCGACCCAATTCCAAATGAAAGATTTGGGAGAGGCTCAGTTTGTTCTAGGTATACAGATCTTTCAAAATCGTAAGAACAAAGTGCTATCACTGTCTCAGGCATCGTACATTTACAAGATGTTGCTCAAGTACTCGATGTAGGACTCCAAGAGGGGCCTACTGCCGTTCAGGCATGAAGTCACTTTGTCTAAGGACATGTATTCTAAGACGCCTCAAGAGGTTGAGGAGATGAGATGGGTCCCAAATGCATCTGCTATTGGCAGTTTGATGTACCCAATGCTCTGTACTCGTCTAGACATCTGCTATGTTGTGGGCATAGTCAGTAGGTATCAGTACAATGCATCCTTGCTTGATGTTATGCCATACTACAACTCCCCCGTTCAGGGTAAACACTGATTCTGACGTGGATTTCCTATAATTCTTGTCAGTTTGGAAATCAGAGTCAGTGTATCCTGTGAGGATCAAATCCTTAGCTACATACACTAGCTTGTAGTCCCTCGTTCCTCTAAAATACTTGAGCATGTTCTTAACCACTGTCCAGTAGTCTAACCCTGGATTGGACTGGTACCTACTAAAAATTCTCATTACATAACAAATGTCTGGTTTAGTGCAAAACATAACATACATTAAGCTATCCACAGCTGAGGCATAGGGAATACGTCTCATATCCTTAACTTCTTGAGGTGTCTTAGGACACTATTCCTTAGACAATTGAACCTCATGCTTGAAAAGTAATAATCCCTTCTTAAAGTTATGCATCGAATATCGAGTCAACATTTTGTCGATATAAGTTGCTTGAGATAGAGCTAGCGTTCTATTCTTGCGATCATTGATGATTTGGATCCCAAGTACATATTGCGCCTCTCCTAAATATTTCATTTGGAATTAGGCTACCAGCCATTTCTTAATGTCAGTAAGCGATCCTACATCATTCTTAATAAGTAGAATATCGTCCACATAAAGTATTAGAAAAGCTACTTTATCGTTGATGATTTTCTTGTAGATTCAAGATTCATCAATGTTTTGATCAAACCCAGAAGATTTGTTCACTGCATCAAATCTAATATTCCAAGATCTGAATGCCTGTTTCAACCCATAAATCGATCAATTCAGCTTGCAAACTTTGTGCTCCTGACCTTGGGCTATGAACCCCTCGAGTTGAGACATAAAGATATTCTCCTCAAGATTGCCATTTAAAAAATCAGTCTTGACATCCATTTGCCATATCTCATAGTCATAATATGTGGCTATGGATAAGAGAATTCTTATAAACTTAACATAGCAACAGGGAAAAAAGTTTCCTTATAGTCAACCCCTTCCCTTTGGGTATAACTCTTTGGTACAAGTCTAGCTTTGAAGTTATGTGTCTTTTTAGCTACATCTCTCTTTCTTTTGTAGATCCACCTACATCCTATTGGTTTAACCCATTTAGGTAAATCTACAAGCTCCCATACTGAATTGGAGTACCTAGACTCCATTTCAAGGTTCATGGCTTTGACCCATTGGTCCTTGTCTACATCATTCATCGCCTGTTTATAGAACAATGGATCTTCAACACCATCATCTGATATGACAACTAAGTTAAACCCAAGTAATAGTCAGGATGTATCACAACCCTCCCACTGCGTTGAGACAACCTCAACGATTGATAAGGACGGGACTGACTTGAAATGTTGGCTCCTTCATTAACTCTTGATAAAGGGCCAACTTCATTAACAACTCTTGTTGATTCTTTAGTAGCTTCACTTAATACTACTTTGTTGCGTGGTTTATAATCTCTTATGTGATCTTTCTCTAAAAATGTAGTATTTGTCTATACAAACACTTTATTTTCTTGAGGGTTATAGATCAGACCACCTCTTGTCTCCTTAGGGTAACCAACAAATCGGCACAACCTTGAACGAGGTTCTAACTTCTTAGGATTTGTCACTAACACATGTGTAGGAAAACCCTAGGTTCTAAAGTAACGTAAACTCATTTTACACCCCCTTCATAACTCAAAAGGTGTTTCAGAAATACTCTTCAAGGAAACATTGTTCAAGATGTGGGCTGTAGTCTCTATTGAACATTGTTCGAGTTAGGAAATTGAGCATAACTCATCATTAATCAAACTATATCTAATAAGGTTCTATTTCTCGTTTCTGATACACCGTTCTATTGAGGTGTACCAGGTGCTGAGAATTGGGATTGAATTCCATGTTCTATCAAATAGTTCTAGAATTCTAAATCCATGTACTCTCCACTTCGGTCACATCGAAATGTTTTAATTGTTTTACCTAATAGGTTTTCGACTTTAGCCTTATACTCTTTGAACTTTTTATAAGCTTCAGACTTATGTTCCATTAGGTATAAGTAAACATACCTCGAATAATCATCTATAAAAGAGATGAAGTATTCCTATTCTCCTTTAGCCTTTATATTTTTTGGGACCACAAAGATCCGATTGTATGAGCTCTAATGGCTTTTGGCTTTGTAACCTTTTCCACTAAAAGGTCTTTTAGTCATTCTTCCTTCGAGACAAGATTCACATGGAGGTAATGAATCATTTTCTAACTTGCTTAGAAGTCCATTCTTTACCAATCTCCCGACCCTATCGAGATTTATGTGGCCTAATCTCAAACGTCAAAGTTACGTATCATTGTTACTTGGAGAAATTCTTCTCCTTTTAGTTTGAGTATTAGCAGTTTTAAACGTCTCATGATTTAAAAGTGCTTTTGATTTAGTTGGTCTTAAGACATATAAGTTGTCTTCTAGTTTAGTTGTACAAATAGTCGCACCATTTTTCATAATAAATGCTTCATTTGAATTAAATGAAATTGAGTATAATTGTTCAATTAAACAAGAATTAAAAACAAGGTTCCTCTTCATCTTGGGAACAATGTATAAGTTTTCTTAAAATAAAAATCTATTTCCAAAAGAAAACTTAGTGGCTCCCACTTCACGAGATGAAATGACATCTCCCGTTCCAACCTTGAGCATCATTTCACCCCCTTCCAGTTGTTGGAAGGAACTAATTTCCTATAAAGAATAACAGATGTGATTAGTGGCTCCTGAATCAAGTATCCAAGCATCATAGTCATTTTCCACTAAACAAGTTTCTAAGACTAGTAAATCATATTTACCTTCCTTCTTCTTCTTCTTCTCAGCAAGGTACTAGGGGCAATTATATTTCTAGTGACCATCCACATTAGATTGGAAGCATTTACCCATTTCAGCCTTAGCCTTGCCCTTGCCTTTTCTAACAATTGGAGTCTTCCTCTTCCCTCATTTATTTTTCTGGATCTTTTTAAAACCAAAGCTTGAACGAACAAACTTAGTTCCAGAGGATGAACCCTTATGAAACTTTTTAAAATGGGCAACATTTACTTCTTCTTCTACTAGTCCCTTACCTTTCACGAGGGACTGAAAAGTCTGTAACTCGTTCAGAAGGGTAGTTAGATTGTACTGTATTTTGTTCATTACTATATTGTTGTGGAACTGAAGAAAATTCCTCGAAAGAGATTCCAAAATAAAAGACACCTGACTCTGCTCGTCTATGACCGCATCATTTATTTAGCGACACTGAAATGAACCATCAAGTCGAGAACATGTTCTCTCATTGATTGGTTCTCTTTCATGCGCACATTGTAAATGTACTTGATGATAGAGTAAATATGCAAAATATGGAAGCTAACAGAATCATTAAGCACTCTAATTACATTAAGTTTTTCAAACACTAGGGTTTCATTTTGAATACCTTTGATGATTTCCAATTGCTCTTTGCAATTTCCACGAAATAGACCTTCAATTTCTTCGTAGACCATCAAGAGTATCTTCTCTACTAATCTCAACCTTAGATTGAGTGGTGGAACTTCAATTGAGAGGAGATTTAGATCAATTTGGAGTACTTGACAGAAAAACTCTTTTTCCAGCGGAAGATTTTTCAAAATTTCAATTGCATGTTCAAAACTGATTAATTTCCAAGTATTTAATCAACCTTAACATGCAAAACTAATTAAACACTTATTTGACACTTCAAATAGTACCAAATTAATAGCCTTAGGTGTTAGATTATGGAAACATCCACTATAGAAATGGATTTGGGATAAATCCACTAAAACCAAATTTTCAGTTTTAATTTAATTTAATTCTTAAATATAATTAAATTAAATGTAATACAAATTCAATTTCTTAATTGAATTTTAAAATTGAAATTTATTTAATTTATTAAATAAAAAAATAATAATTTAATATCAAATATTAAATTGATAAAACACCTAATTCATTATTTAAATATGTTGAACTCTCCAAATAAGTTTAATTTCAATAAATTTAAACGTTAATTATATCAAATATAAGTATCCAAACCCTAAATTGAATTTGAACATTTCAAATTCACTCAATATTCTAACCCAAGGTTTAATCTTTTACGAACTTTTAGAGGGACCTTATGGAACTACAGATCATGAGCTCCAACGATTTGAGATGAATTTGCTAAACTCTTTAAATCGAATTAATCAATATTCGTTAACTACCGAGACATATCACTATAACTCAGTAGTTGCACTCTCCTCACTGTAGATATATTTCTATCCACATGATTTAACCATAATTAGTAAGTCGATCCTTCACAGGTTCGTATTTACATCTAGGTCAAAATTACCGTTTTACTTCTGTAAATACATCTTGCTCCTTAAGTCTTCATTGATCTTCTATCAAACAATTGGTTTATAGTTCAACTAATAAACCATATCCCTCTATGTCATGGAGGGCGGGGCCTTTTGTTCAAGACCAAAAATCAGTACTTAAAGGAATGACCTATCTACTAACCCTAAGATGGGTAGGAGTGAATTCCATCTTGCAGAACTATGTTCCCAGCTATATATCCGATTTTATTCCCAAAATGAGAGGCTTATTGAACGGTGATATCGAACCATTATCACCTATGCAGAACAAAGGACAATCCTGAATAAACATGAGTTCATAGTTAGCTCAAGATCAGATCGAGTTACCTTAGGTCATCTATTTGAAATAGTCAAGTGACTATTTTGCGGTCCGATCTTATGCAAACATCTTTTGTGTAGTATGCCCCCACTCGCATGTCTCCATATGAACTATTTCAGGATCACATCGTTTGTATCAATATATAAAGTGGGTCACATCCATAGTGTCCCTAGGGTGAGCACCCAATCTCATCCATATACTTGTAGACCTTTGTGACTATATTCTAAAACTTGATAATCTTTTATATCTCTACATAAAGTTAAAGTAATCCTACTATAGGCATGAGTTTTGTTTATTGTATGTTATAACATAATGTAATTTCAATAATATTTTTATTGAATGAAGTCTCAATAATACTTTTATTGCAAAAATAGAATTAAAAAATTACGAAGTGTGAGTGTTAGGACATTCCCAACACTTGAGGGCCTCGTGTCGAATCTAAGTGGACGGTTGTCCAAACATCTCTTGGAAGGACTCCATTTCCAACACTCCATTATGCTTCTTGGTAAGAACGTCAGATAGACTTGCCAAGATGTAGACTCAGGCCTCGTCATTAGCTTTTATCCAACGGTCATAAGCATCCTTCAACGTTTGAGATAAATTTCGAGCGAGGACTGGAGGACATTCCTCCAT